>NC_089196.1:14166141-14466141 GCF_963930695.1 Labrus bergylta
TTTTAAAAATATTTAATTAATCTAATTCTAAACTTTGTGCTCATGTAAATTGTTGACTACAGATTAATTGTTAACATTTTTACAAAATTACAAATGTATGTTCCCATTAATTAATACATTCATTAATGCACTCTCCTGCCGTGCAAATACCACTATTTACAGTGAAGGAACAGTCTCTCTCTCTCTTCTCCCTCACACACACGCGCACACACACACACACACACACACACACACACACACACACACACACACACACACACACACACACACACACACACACACACACGAATGCATCACCTCATCATTATTTACTTGTAATAATATTCGTCTACGTATATTGCATTGTGAGGAGAAACAATTCCACTATATTTATTTTTAAAACAAAATCAGTGGCCTAGTTGTGAGTGTGCACGTGCAGTGTAAACCGAAGTTTTAGCGTGCAGGCTGTGTGGGGATTTTATTTGACGCCTTAACCGACCGAAAATTGTCACAAATTGCTGGTTGTCGAGGGGCGCCTGACAAGATAACAAATATGAGAATTTTTGCCCCTGACATTTCGGTCCATATATCACTACGAAGCCGATTGATCACTCACAGGCTGTCTTTAACATTACTTCAACTATTACTATACTATCATGTTCGAACCATGTGTCAACATTTAGTATTTAGATTTATTGTCCTTAATAAACCTCAAAAACGAAAATGATCATGTGTATTTTCCCATTTTCTTGCGTGTAAGCACTATTTAAATGGTGTATAATTAAATAAGCTTTTCAGCACCTATTGATGTGTAAGGTTAATACACTATGGAAGGTTGTTTTTTGTTATTATGTGGACTGAGATGAACAATAACCAGAACAGTCGGCGTGCTGAATCAAGCAGTGAGGCTCGATTATTTCAGATCTATAGCTCTGCATTGATTGCTGCACTAATAGTGCTCGTGCCCCCTAACTCGCGATCGGGCTCTTACCACTGCTGTCATAATTACTCATCATTATTACTGCTTATACTGTATGTGGCTATAACTGTTATTGTTGGTATTGTACAATCATTACCAGGGAAGAGGACTTGTGTCTGAAATATTGTCTGCACTGAGGATGAGTGGGGAAGATTACTGCGAGTGGGTAAAGGATAGAAGTGTTACTGAGCTTTTTACACACACGATGCACTTTTCCTCGTTTTTTATTTGGTCAAACCCTCCTGTTAAGGGCGCTCAGCAGCAGATATATGTGCATTCAGCTCTGCTCTCACAAGACGTATTGTTTGCTTGTGCTACACATCCACAGTAAAACACAGTGATGGAGCTTGAAAGTAATCGTATCGATTGATTTTTGTCAAGTGGGGGAGTCACCTGTCGCCCCTCGTCTTCCCTCCCCTCATCCTTCTAACCCACTTTGACATTAAAACTTCTGCCATTTTCAGCTTGACCGTCGTTCAGCTGGTGTGCCATGCTGACCCCTCGGATGCTCATTAAAATTTGATCCGCTGGGGGGGAAAAAAAACAACAAAAGGCAGATACTGTAATTTATCGATCTGGGTGGGCTCATGTATTAATCTTGCACAAATGTTAAACTTTCACACAAGGTTCGAGTATTAAACAAAAAGTTTAAAATGAATTGAAGCGAGATAAACTGCGGCGCTTTGTTGTGGCGTCCCTCTGCGCCCCTGTGTGCCGTGTGCGTAAAGGCACTCCCTGTGCCTCAAACCCTCCATGCGATTATTGTTGCTACCTTTGTTTGCTAGATGGCGCTCTGCGTTGTGGGACCCTCTGACACAAGAGCCGCCTCAGAGCCTCTCTCTCTCGTTCGCTCAGCCCACAGTCCTCAGCTCAGAGAAGCTTCTCCAGCAGGGCCGTTTTTTAGAGCAGGAATTTCAGCAGCTGCAGACTCGTCTAATGTAACCCCACCGCTGTGCAGAGCGGGGGACTTTTATAATTGCATTATCCTGTGTCGACTGACAGTTGTGTTTGTTTTGTTAAGCTGCGGAATCACATCGATTAAAACCAGTAATGCATTTCATTTTAATGTAAACTGATTGTAACGCACACTGTCGCACAATATTTGAGCTTCGGAGTAATTGTTTGTTTAAGCAATGTAACGATACAGACCATACACTGATACATGATTAAATTATGTGGAAAGCAATAATATGACTTTAATTAGCCATTTAAAAATAAAAACGAATTATTATTTTAAGTTAAGGCAAACACACTCCATCTAAAGGCGCAAAAGAGAACCATGTTTGACTACAAAATCAGCAGAAATAATAATAACAAAAGACTTTTGTTTGCAGAAAATAAATTCAACGAACTGTGAACAGATAAATGCTGCATTAAGTGCAGTGATGCAAAACGAAGTTATTATATGCTCACAAAATATATACTTTAAATAATTTATATATATATATATATATTTCCGATTTAAATATTTTTTTAAGAATTCAACGATAATCTGTTTTTGATTGTTTGCAACAATCAGAATTAAAAAAAAAAAAAATCCATTGTGTTGTTTGCTGAGTGGCCCACTCTGCTCTGAGATATACTGCTGCAGTTACACTTTCACTAAATAGCGGCTTGTCGGTGCCTGACGTTGATGAATGTGTTGGAGACTTGCAGAGCCTTTTACAGCTGTCTTAAAAAGCGCTGTAGCCCCATAGCAGCCACCAAGACATCAGGTGCAGCCAGGGGCCTGAACACGGCAGTGTGTCACAAAGAAACATGCTCTTTACACACAATGAGGGGGAAAGAAAAAGTAAACTCTAAACACCTTTTATTTTGAAATCGACCTATTCGGTAGACTTACACGATGTAAAGTAAAACAATAACTCAGGTTTTAATTAGACTAATATTTTAGAATTCGTCGTCTGAGTAAAGACAGATGAAATGATGCACTTTTTCATCGAGATTAAATCGGTTTTTTTGTTTCGATTACTTGCTCTGCTTTCTGAAGATCACCAGCTGTAAATCATCTATTCGAACCGTCTTTTAATTTGTCACCAGATTACTACACAGATCAAGGGAGTGGATTTCCTGTCTTGTTGTGGTTGAAGATAAACAGTGCAAGTGCAGACCATGTGGGCTGTGAACGATGGTCTGGCTTTTTTTTTCTTCTCTGTGGCTTCATCATTTCCTTATGTGAAAAACTCTGAAGTACAAATGTAGAATCCAGCTTTATAATGACGAACGAATCAACATATTAGGTGGAGAATTAATGGATAATTTTTCGAGTATGGCATGCAGAGAATTGTGTATCTTTTTCATCTATTAGCAGAAGCAAAGAGAGTGGGGCTTCTAGACCACACACAAACAAAAGACTTATGGACACAGAATTAGTCCTTACAGTTAACAAGAGCAATCTCACTTAGAAGAGGCAACTTTTCATTGTTGATTGAGCTGTTTTAACCATTTGTTTGACACCCCTCCAGCACTCACAGACAGTCCCACTTCCTCCCCCGTGTGATCCTGGGTGGTGTGGCACAGCATGTTCGCTTGTACTGTATCCGGGGCTCCTCCACCTGCAGACACACACTCAGCCAGGCTTCACCTCCACCTCAACGCCTTCTCTCTCTTCCTGCTATTTACATGAGGTGGCCTACACTCGGCTAACACATTATTAGCAGGCAGGGGGAGAGAGGAAAGCAGCATTTCAATTATTTTCTCAACAATGGGCCTGGGCCCGTCATACATTTTGAGTGTTTGAGTAAGGCTCTCTTGGTATTTGTTTTCCTCGACTTAACAAGCCATCATCTCGCGCATGCATATAGAAGTGAAATTGCTCCGGGATCCCGCAGGCAAAGGGCGGGTTGCGGGTTCAATTAAGGTGGAATAATGCATGGGGACAAAGCGTATGATGACCTCGATTGAAATTGATCAGAAAACGCATTCAGCAAGAAACACACAGTAGCTTCTTTGTTTTGACTCTTTGTATCTGCAGTGAGGCCTATCTGCCTCTGTGAAATCTAAAGCTACTTTGATTTTGAACGTAATTCCAACGCCTGAATATAAAGCTAAGAATTTAATACCACCCAACCTATGTCTAGACTAATTCACTCATTTTTGTGACATTTCTTTCTTTCTCTCCTTAATCGAATTTGCCACATTTAAGCTGGCGTGAGGAATTTGAGGCATAAGCAGCCATTTGGGCTCCATCCCTGAAATGACAGTGAATACGAAGGTTTGTCATAATTTCTTAAGTAGAAAACAAGATATTTCAGCGCCACAGTGGGATTTTAACGAATTAAAATATCTCACTGCCTGCCTGTGATAAAACGGAGCAGGATTGAGGCGCTTGCTTGTTAAGTAACTTGCTGTCAGTATAGTTAGCAGTGCTCTGATATGGACGGTGGCTGCAGAGCCTCATCTCTTGGGGTTTTAATTAACAAGCTGTCTCAAAGCTGTAGAGCTCCATCAAACAGCCTCTCATTCTCTCTTTCTCTCTGTTTCTTCACCAGTAAATCCTCCCCCCGTCACTGCCTTGGGCTCTCTCTCAAACTTTCGACATTCTCCTTCCCAAATCAACTTGTTAGCACAGTATGTGCACCAGCTGATAGGGTGTAACTACTGCGGGAAGATGTGCAAAAATATAAATTGTTTTTGTTTTCTCTTTTTGGCTCAGCATCTACTGTACATGCACTGATGCGCACGTGCATTCAGCAGACATCCTCGTACTGTCCTGAGTTCTGTTGGGTTTGACTTCAAGCCTGCCTGCTGCAGGTAGATTCAAGCATTTTAGATTATGCACCTTCAACATGCTCAGAATTATCTTTATACATACTTTACCAACTTGTATTTTTTATATATTCATTAGAAAAGGGTGATGGGATTATTATTAAATGCTATAATAACATAATTCAAGGTGTAATTAAGTGTAGAATAGTCATTTTTACTCCACTAAATTCAGCTGCAGGCAGATAAAGATTTTATGTAACATATTTGTTATAAAACACGATGCAAGTGTATGGATTCAACTACCACAAAGTGAATTAAATATTCAAACCAACACAATCCTGTGACACCTTAATGCACTGGCAATTCTGATGACGTAATATAAACACCAACAGAGACCATTTCCCCTTAAACACAAGTAATTAAACGTTTAAGACGTTGAGTAAGAATTACTAACTGTTCTGTACTAACTTGTGAAATATTTGAGTGCTGTTGTACTTGTAATGGAGTAGTTACCTAGTGTTTTTTTTCTTCGGTTTATAACTTTTAAATAGGCTTGGCAAAGGATCTGAATAATGTGTCCCATATTGGAATGTATTTATTGTTGCATTTGGGTCCCCCTGAACTTTAATATCACTGGGCTGAATACATCTGGTTTGAAATCCAAAATATAGACTAAGTATTTTCAAACTGGAATAAGAAATGCAGGGACAGACAAAACATAAAATAAAGTCATTGATTAAGTGTAACTGAGTACTGTTTACACACTCTTGATTTCCCTCAGTACAGCTTCACACAATATCTGTCTTTGGTGAAAAAAGCAAAAATCTCTCTTTCTCTCTCTCTCTCTCTCTCAGTCTATAGTAAACTTGGTGCAGGGCTCTCACCATGGCCCAGACGGGGGTAATTTGATAGCAAGGCAAGGTCAAGACAGTGCGCTGTCCATGGTGCTGCGGCGGGGCATGCTGGATGTTATCATCAAATTAGACAGGACAAGTTTCAAATCGATGCCACCCCCGGATGTCTGGAGACCGCCAGCAGTCGGAGTTAAAGTCCTAACAAGTCCCCCCTGACAGGTCAACACCTCAACACAAACACACCGCTCTGATGCTGCAGCCTACAGGTCAGCAGCACTGTGCTGGAGAGATAAGCACCAATCCCATTGAAGGCTCCATAAGTGAAATATAGCTTCAGGTCCACTGTTATTCTGAGGCCCCGCACATGACCCGGAATGTTCAGACTGGATGTCGTGCTTTTCTAAAGATTTTTTTTTCTTCCTATACTTGAGGTTCTTGTGTCGCTTTCTTTGACTGTTTTTTTTTTTTTTTTAATCTCTGTGTGCGGAACATCAAAGTCTTGCCGGAGAGACACACACACTCGCATTTAACATTTTAATAAAACAGATGGACGTACAGTTATTGAGATTGGAAAGTTTAGTAACATTGCTTTTTTAAAATAATTTATTGAATTATTTTCATGTAGTCCTGAAAGGTTGCCGAGAAAAAAACAAACAATGTGCATCTTAAGGAGATCAAATGATTTTGTGTTTCATGAATCTTTTGATCCTTAAAATGCAAAAGTAAAAGTTTTATCAGCTCAAACGTAATTTATTGGTTCTATCCCTTTAACTGCTGCTTGTAGTGAGCTTATTTAATTTGTTACAGATTCTACACAACACAGGAAACAAAAGAGTTTAGTCTAAAAAGTTGAAAAAGAGTTTAGAAATACTTTTGTAACTGTAAATAAATACTATTCCCTATATAGTTGTAGAATAATCGATAGGTGTGGCTGCTTTGAAAAGGTTTAAATTAAAATGTTGTTCATCACAAATGCAATACAGTCCTGTTCTTTATGGCATATTTTTATATTTAAGAAAACTTCCTTTTTCACATACTGGTCTCAGTTGCTTTATAACCTAGGCTACTAATTAACGAAACGTTTCTAGACATTTTTCGAATAATAGAAGTGAAAAAATGTTCGCACTTCATCCTTAAATGAACATAATCATGCAAATAATACATGGCTTTTGCAACAGTCTGTTGGTGAACTATCAGCAGTGAGTGAGTTGAGGGGATCTCAGGGCGCTGATTACAGATGCTGCCAATCTGTCAGCGCCTGACAGCCCTTGCTGCGGGGATAAACAGCGATAAAGTCGAGTTGGACGCTGTGTTGTTAACTTCACACACACTCTCACGCGCTCAGCTCGACACCGGAGGAGCAGGTAGATTCACTCGGCTCCTCGCGGGGCCCCCGCGCGCCTATCATCGCCTCTGTCTCTCCCTCCCCGCGTGTCAAACCACCCCTTCCTCTCGTCCTTCCTCCCGTCAAACTCTCCCCTTTTCATCCTCCCTGCTGACTCAGGTAGTGAACACAATGAGGACCTCAGCGACAAGAAAGAAAGCCATTCAACCGGATGGAGAGATTGTGCACGAGAAAGAGAGAAACGTTATATTTGAATGGCTGATAAAGAAATGAAATAGATGGGAACAAAGTCTAAGCCATCGGGATGGGGAGGAGGGGTCTCAGGCTGCAAGGTGACTGCAGGCCCTTTAATAACACAACCATATTAACTCGCTTAACCAAAATGAACCCAACTTCACTTAAGGGGCTTCACAAACCATGAAATGCACATCCAAACATACACCTGCCAATCTCTCCACCTATATCCCTCCATCAACCCCTCCTCATCTCTCTCTCTTCCTTTCTCTCTCTCCTCTGAGCTGTCTGTCATGGTGTGGCCCCGCTAATTTGAGTTCATTGGATGGCAATAACTTCATTTAGAGCTTCATCTCTTTTTTTTTGGGTGGATGTAATGAGGATGCAAGGTGCTGCTGGTGAAAGGCCGCTCCCACAGTAATAATAACTTGGAGCTTATTCTTACCCCACGCACCGCCGTGTTTATCCTCGGAGGGCTGCGTCCACATGATGAAACTCATCTATAATGTGTGATTTAATATCGCCTTGCACTATTTTTTTCCCTCACAGATTTTAAATCCAAAAGAGAGAACTCAGTGGCTGCTTTTTTTCTTTTCTTTAGATCAGAGTTTCACTGAAATAAATGAGGTTTGAACACAGCTTCACTGTAGATGAACTCTTGGGGAGATCTGTTTTTTTTCCCGAGGATATAAAAACATTGGTAAAGACGGGGTGATTTCACTTTAAAACAAATCTGTTTTAAAACTGAAACAGCAGCATTTTCCTTCGATAAAGTTATTGTCTTGTTTTCCAATATTTTTTATAACATTTAAATGAACAACGTGTAATGAGAAAATATTTTCTAATACAGTTGAACTTAAAATGTTGACTAAAATGTCATTTTGACAGGTGTAATCACTTTTTACGTTTGACAAGAGGATAGGACTATAAGAGAGTTTTTAGGTCCCTTTTTTGCAGTGTAAGTTCAGGCCTTTTCTGACCACAAACTAATCGATATCTTACAACTCCGATATGATATTGATTCAAGGACTTCAAGGATTTCTGGCGAACCCCTCATTTCCAGTTGATTTAAGTTCGAGAAATGATCAAATGTTTCACACAGTTGAAATTCGATGTATTAATGGAGACTACGCATTCAGTTTTTGCTTATGGGTGACATCCAGTTGTTCTTAGTAAAAGTTATGAGAAGTTATCTACATGGGCTGTGAGATACTCTCCGATGAATATTTCACTTTTCTTTCTTTGAAAAAAAAAATCTGAAGAGGCTGACTAAAACAAACGTGGAGAATATTTCTAATTCGTTTAAGATTACATTGTTTATAGCCTATACAACAACTACGTGGGCCCACGTTTTCAAATATGTTAATTTGACAATCGTTGTTTTTATATAACATCAATTCAAATATTGTTCAAACGCATCCTTGAGTTGTACCGTCAGTTTAGAAAGTTCTATATATATATTATATATTTGTTCGTTTTCGTGTAATTCATTTAGTTTGTTCAATATGAAGTTGTTGAAAACTGGTAAATGTAATATTTTAAATTAGCATTTTAAAATAAAACAAAAAGTGTGTTGTACATTTTAAATTTGTATATAATGTCATATAATAATGAGCCTACTTGTCTCAGGTCGGCATCATTGAAGAAGTCATTTTCAGGTAATTAGGATATTATTATTATTATTATTATTTTATTATTATTTAAGCAGACAAAGTTTTGGGCATTTTATTATTATGATCAATTAGTCTTTTGTTACAACAGTCAGCTTATGTAAATTAAATAAATAATAAGATTTACTTTTATTTTTTTAAACTAAGTGGATGTGTAAAATCGAGTCTGAGATCTGTGAGCGGTATATTTAAGAGCCTTAATCCTTCCCATTGTGCAGAAATATTGAGTGACAGTGTTTGAGCCATCCCTAAAAAATCTTTTTTTCTTGGGCGCTTAGTGTGCCCAACCAACCGCAGACACACAAAACACATAGAGACACACAAACACGTGCGTAATAAAAATTGTAATTTGTCAAACTGATATTTTGAATTTGACATATAACAGTGTTAAAAACACATTATTGGCGTTCAGTTTTCAGATATCCGGTCGCATTTTACAGCCTGAGAAAGGCCCCGATCACAGGCCTAACAGAGCCCCTTCATCCTCACTGCCATTCATCAACACTAAATGACCAATTTTCCCCCCTAAGTCTTCGCTGGCCTGTTAAACTGGGCCAATGAGCTGTGTTACACTTCCTCTCCTCTCTCCTCCATCACTGCTGGCCTAACTTCCCTGCTTCCCTGAAATCTTCAGAGTATAGCCCCCAAAATCTTAAAAGTCAGTGCCCATTCTTCACATGGATTGCATTTCAGAGGCAGCTTTTTTTTCCTTTTTTTTACTGCACGAGTCTTTAGGCCAGCAGAGTATCAGAGGAGGTGTAATTGAGGGGGCGGTGAGGGGATAGAGTAGCGGTCCGCCTGAAAGCTGCTATTAAAGCCAAATGGACTGAACACCGTAAAACGGCCCTGCCAACAGCTGTCCCACAATCGGAGTATTATATGCCAGGATCAGCACACACACACATTATAGACCCTGCCGCTGATGTAGAGGCTACTTAGAAGAATAAGACAGCAGAGCCGAGAAAAGAAAACAAAGAATATGCCGCTAATATTCGTGTTATGTTCGATGACTTCAACCTGGTTGTGTTTCTTTGTCATTTTGGTCTCGAAGGCATTTTTTAATCTCTTTCTCTCCTCATGATAACCATGGGGAAGTTCTGTTTTACTTGGATCTAAGAAGGCTATAGCTCAATGGTATGGTCCTATTTTTTAAGAACTATAAGACAAGTGGGAGCAAGGTTTATGTGACCAGGCCTGCTTATTCTTACATGTTTTATTTTTGAAGCAGTACACCATAATAATGTTTTTTTTCCCTTTGCAGTTGGAATAGCAGTACGATGCCATCTCATTAAAATCTATATTAAAATAAAGTATACATTTGCATGCTTGTTTGGGAGACTTTCACAACCTTTAAGAGGCCCAGCACCCTACTTGGTGGAACACCTGTGTCCAGACAGGTGTTGGCTTTCTTGACCTTCAAAATAAAACACAGTCAAACCCTTTCCTAAATGTGTTTTCTGTGGCCTCGAAGTGTTGTCGTATCAGTGTGTGAGTCTTTATTAGAATAGGGAATGAGAGAGAGAGGCGATTGAAGAGGAGTTGTTTCCACTGGATTAAATGGTTTCTCCGCAAGTCAATGAATATGTAATGATGTAAACCCAGGCCACTGAGTTTTGGGCTCTGCTATATAGGCCTTGTATTAAATAGCTATTCTGTGGAGGAAAACACAGTATAGGCTATATATGTGGACTAGAGTCGGCAGAGAAAAAATGGGTCAGAAAAAGAAGGGATACAATCTTGAATGCACCTCCAAGCGTAAGCCAGACATTCTTTCTCTTTCAATAGATGAAAAAGTGTTTGCTCACGTACTGAGAGAGAAAGAGAGAAAAGAGAGAAAAGAGAGAGAGAGAGAGAGAGAGAGAGAGATAGCGAGAGAGAGAGAGGACTTGCTTGGGTCCTCTTTGACGCAAGGGTGGGGAGTGAATTTCCATTGTTTAAACTGCTTTGGAAATATTGTTTCTGATAAGCAGTCATGCCAATAAAGTAATTGAATTGAACTCATAAAGAAGTGGAGAGTGGGGAGTAGTAGAGTTTCCTCCGCCGTGATTGCAAAAGACATTTTTCCCTTAGTATACCCGATAAAACATTGATTGTTGCAGTTAGTTGACCCGTAAAATTTGGGGGTTAGTTTTCTCTTCTGAGCTGAGCATATAATTATGCAAATAGTGATCTGACAGTGATCCGCTGGAGGAGTGCTGAAGAGGAGAGTGTGTGTGTGTTTCAGTGTGTGTGTGTGAGGGGGGCTGTCACAGGGGTGACATTCCAACTTGGTTCCTTTGCACAGAGTTCATCTTCTGCAGGGCTGCGTGCATATCAGAGAGGGCCGGAGCAAGCAAGCGTGACAACAACTCTCTCAAAGTAAAAAAAAAAAAAAAAAAAAAAAAATTGAATTATCAGGCTGTGGCAGCACAGGGGATCCCCAACTTTTTTTCATGTCAAGGACCCCACCCTTCTCCACCCATCCCTCCTCCCAAAACCCACCAGTAACAGCAGCAGACCCCCCATTTGGCAGGATTTGATCGTAAAGCTCCGCAGCTGATGTTATTTTCTGTTGCAGATATGATTCAGTGTAGAGCTGTCTGTAACTATCTGTACCGTGAGTTGACGACAATAGCTGGCAGAGTGAAAGCTATAATCAAATCAGTCATAGCTATTATACATTCACACGCTGCATGCGCTCACTTCCAGAGAGTCAAAGGAGAGTCGGAGCGGACTATTTCACGTTTGGTTCGGGGATCCCTCCTCTGGGGAACGAGCGACGAAAGTCTAAACCTGAACCCCAGAGGCTCGAAGAGATTATGTTAGGAGAAAGTACCAAGTGACAGCGTGATGCATTAGTCATCGATCGGAATAAATTAGATAGGCTATAGTTTAAATATATTCCCAAATACCGAGAAACGGGATCAAACAGACACACACACTTTGCCCAAACTCGAAAAAAAAAAACTCTTAACGAAGAAGTTTCCTCTGCGTTAGATAAAGTCATTCTCAGCCAATAGCCAATAGGATATTTTCTTCGCTGTGTTTGTTTTCTGCCTTAGTTGATCATGACTGGAGGTCAAAATTCAGATAAACACTGTTTGCTTAGACAGAGAACAGGTTACTTATTAAAACTGAGAAAACTTCCTCTTATTCAAGAATAGGGATTCTCTACAATATCACAGAAGCCTTACATTGGACAGTGTTGTCTTAAGGAGCGTTCAGACACACTTTTTAAATACAGAGAGCCGGCTGTGTGTGCTGGTATGTGTACGTGTGTGTGCCTCTCTTTAATCAGAGGCCTGACACAGTGTGAGGGGGACTCGCCTGGTTCCACTTGTTGTTCAGGGATTAATGGAAAAGATTTCTAAAGATTTATTGAGGGGGCGTTTAATGACCTGATCGGTTTCACCGCGTGAAAACAAATGATGCTGTAAAAGCTCGCCGAGTTGGAGGGGGGCTCACTTTGCCAAAATTAATGACCAAAAAGAGGGGAATGACTGTTTATAGTTTGTTTTCCCTTTGACACACTTCTCACTGGGGACATAATCAGGTTAAAGATGTGGCTTCCTTTTCAGTGGTGTCTGACCGAGGTTACATGTTTAAAAATGAAACCGTAAAAACTTACTTCTAAAAAAAACCCCCAAAAACATTCAAGAAACATTCGAGGTTTTTACAGTTTTGAAACATGGCAGAAGACACTTTCCAATGGCAGATCGTGTAACAACAGATGATTGTGAGGCTATTTTGTCTTCCTCTAGATTTCATAGATGTCATGTGAGATGAGGACTCGGGTCATTTGTCACTTGGCGCTCGACTTTCTCGTCCCGGTGCACACACTTTACCCCCCGGGCAACGTCTCTGTTTCTCTCTCTACTTCCGCACCTGACTTTATGATACTGCTGCTGTATTCTTTTCACTCTCAAAGGCTCTATTGTCTCACTTGGAATAATGTGCAATAAAAAAACAAGCTATAGTTAACACACGATCGAGAAATGCAGAGGAACAGAAGGGGAAATAAATGAACAATGAAATATAGTATGGGTTGATTCTCAGGCTGCTCCTTGTTTGTCAGAAACTGTTCATTCTGCTGCTGCCTGTCTTGGCCAGGACACTTAAGATATTTATGATCTCAACACGTTCTTTCCTGGTTAAATAAAGGTGAAATAAAAGTATAAAGGTAGGCTATATTTTAACAGCAGGATACACACGTTTATTTTTATTTGTATTATTATTTAATCAGTTGATTACAAACATGAAAACAATCATGTAAGAACAATGATTGTTGTGTTGCAGACACTTTGACACTTCAAAATAAAAGAAAACCTGTGACCTGGCAGGACACTCGGTTTCATAAAATCCAGACTTATAATGTGATTAAACAAAGTAGAAGTGTTTCTTAAACCAATACTGCATGTAAACCATCTGCAAAAAAAAATAATGTCTTCAAGAGAAATTGGCTAAATTAGTGTCCTTTTATGTGAAAACTGTGCGTTGGATTGAGGCTGCTCTTACATCTTTAGTTCCATTCACATATGGCTTGCTGGATATTATTAAAAAAAACAGTGAACAGAGTCCTGTTTGCTCCTAAGGCAACAATATACAAATTAAGGAGTGAAAAATGAACTGATTGTAGCTGAAAAGCAGAGAGATGAGCAATGGTATCTTTGAACAGAAACTCATCAAATCAAATAATAAGCCAACTTCTCTGCTGAAACCTGGAGAGATCTGAATCAAATTAAAAGGAAATTAGGCCTGCAACCATCAGCCACAGTTGTCTCATTACAGCGGAAAGATAATCCACAAAAGCCTTAAAGCATGTGCACAGTGTGCAGGAGAGGCAGGATTTCACAGAGTAAAAGTTAAACAATGGTGCTGTTTGAGGAAAAAAAAAAGTAGAAGAAAAGTACATATTTGAGAATGTGTCCAAGGTATCATAAGATTTAGTATCCGGCTTGAGTTTTTACTAATGTCATGACACATTAGAAATGTATTCCATTAAGCCTTGAGTGGTTTATAAAACACACCAACCATGTGGAAAATCTTTTATCATGTTTGTGTCACGTAGTCAGATTATGTACAGCTGAGCAGGGAGCTGACTCTGTCACTTCTAAGCACACAAGAGGAGTACTTTGGAAGAAAAGGGAAAGAATAGATATGTTACTTTTCTCCAACATCTAAGGAAATATCATTTAGGCTTAGAATAATATTGAAATGGTGGATTTCCTGACATGTGTAAGGCGATATATTGAGGCTTTATGAGTGTTGTGAGCTGACTTCTGGCTCCTGTTAAAATGAGATATCCCTCAAACCCAGTTTGATGCTTGACTTTAAGTAATTTTAAATAAGCTCGGTGCCCACGATTTTCCATATTCAGCACAGGTTGTGTTTGTTTTATTTGTTTCATCACATCAAATCATCCGCAGACATCAATTTCAAGGATATCAAATAGGAAAAAAAAAAGATATGTATTTATAATAAACACAGAGAGATGGACTCTGCACAGTTTTGCAAACCTGGAGAGATTATAAAGTAAACACTTACAGCTCTGAGAGGTATTGGCTTAATATTAAAAATCAAATAGTCTGAATGTATGTGAGATGCTGAATTCAAATTAAGCTTAAAGCTTGAACATTAAAAAAAGATATTTCTCTTTATAAGCAGTGCTGTCCTATATGAATATATTGCAAGAGTTAGAACCACATTTCACACAAAGAACAAAGAAAAGTCAGGTTTTAAAAGTAAGCTGCATATGCACAGAAAAGGGGAACAAAAAAAAAAGTTATAAAAAACATCCGTTTTAATTCATAAGAAACGATCATCATTTAAGAGTGCGTTACCTCTTTTGAAAAATGTTTTTAAAGGTTTTAAAATAGAAAAAGGGAACTGATCAGGTTGAAATGCGAATGTACCTTAGTTGAAGATTTCATACAGGATGAGCTGATTTCAGGGTAAGCAGCTCAGGCTTTAGGACCGAGGGGAAGAAGAGGAAGAGGAGGGAGACTCTGAGCAGTGCAGACTGGAGGGCAGGCAGGGCATTAGCTCAGTTCAGGCGGATGTCAGGACAATTAGAGGTGCACCATGGCGCATTGTGCACAGCGCCTGTCAGCCTTAATCTGTGCTACTGTGGCCTGTACCCGCAGCTAGGCCACAGCCCACGGGAAGCGCTAACACTCAGGCCCATATTGCTTTGACAGTTGCACTCATCTAGAAGTAATGCAAAACGTTATTGTGATGTATACATGGTGACCCTGTACTCCTGTGTCTTACAACAACAACAAGGCTATTTGTGTGCAGAGCCAGAGAGGACAGGACGGGAAAGATGACACCCGCAATGAGAAGAGTGAAGAAAGGAAGGTTACAGAGGAAGAGGGAGGTGAAAAACCCAACAGAAAACATGCTGAAGAGATCCAGAATCTTCCTTTCTGCATTGCCCCCCCTTATAATCCATTTCTAACTGAATCTCCCTCTTGATACAAGTCATTTCTGTTCTACAAATCCTGGTGTTTGTTTTTGAGGGAGCTGCTGCGGGTGGTGACAATATTGGATGTCTCCTCAGCCTCTTCATCCTCCTTCACCTCCAGGACCTCGCTGAAGAACCTGAAGATGGAGTTGAAGCTCATCCAGGAGGTCAGCTCATGCTTCTCTGTGCCTATGAGTAGAAGGGACACAAAAATGGACACAAACATGGGCATGAGCAGGGTTCACAAAATGTTCTTACTGTCAAGCTGCAGGAAAATAAAGTGTACCGTATGTTGAACAGTCTTAACATTATTAAAAACACATTTCTGCATAATGAATAACTTCTGTGACAAAATAAAAAAGTGAGTGGGTAAGATGTTAAAACCTGTAAGGTTCACCATACACTACCCACAATGCATTGCTCCATGCAGGCCTTGGCCACATGTATGAGAGCCATGAAAGCCTCTGACCTATTACTCCAATGGGACAGCCTCAATATGTTATCTAAGCGGATACCTGATAATCAACACCGCTGCATGTCCCCCCCTTCCACCTCAGGTCCTCCTACAGAAACAGAGTTATGCACAATGGGGCCACTAAGAGAAACCAGTGGAGCGGCAGTCATTCATTCTAAAGAGCTGATTGAGGATAGGCAGTACAGAAGTTGGAGAGAGCTAACAAGCAAGCATATCAAGTGGTCCGGTGGTGGTGGTGGGGGGGGAGGAGGCAGCAGTGCTGGATTTCTCTCTGACCTCCTCCAGGTTAGCCAGTTCCCAAGTTTGGGGTCACACTGGAGCTTGAAATCTGGTCCTTGCACCTCAGGTTCCTTAGGGTTCAGGTTATCACCGGGCAGCTTTTTAGTTGGATGGCTTGCAAACTGAAAGGCAATTTTAATGCTTTCCTGCAACAGAGCACCTCAGCTCTCCATCAGAACATCCATGATGAGGACAGATCGAGGCTGCAGCTGGTGCCCGACACTTCTCCTCTCCTGCTAGCACACCATTCAGCGAGAACGTTAACAGATAATGGCTTGTCCCGGCCTGCCTCTGCTAGCAGCTCAGCTGCTTAGCAACACAACTGTAACTGGACTTGAGGAGCCATATTGAGGTGGTTTACCAGAGGGAGAATATGTTTGCCATTACATGATATTAAGAGTTTCATCCCTCACCAGAAGGATCTAAGAACATTTTAACTGTGTCAAAAGACAAGCCAACATGTAATGGGGTTCCTTTTTTTGATCCTTATCCTCTCTTAACATTGTCTTTCTCATTCTACTTTAAGATAAGAACATAAAATGAGGTGTCTGCCATTTTCTCTGGGTAAGCTTAGTATCTGGGATCTGAGGAAAAGGGTTAAAATCCACATTACTACTGGATGAGTCAAATCAGAAGTACACTGAAATTCCTATTCATTTCTCTTCAGTGATTTCCTCCTTCCTTCCTCACTTCCTCCCGTCTCCTCTGTGTACATTTGATAGGCTATAAAAAGCTGGACTAGAAGGCCGCAGGGACACAATTAGGAAGCACCTTAAAGGCTCTCTCACCACAGACAGGCCTCTGATGACCACTGCACTGACCCGATGTTTATTAGATTGACCCCAGCCTGGACGCGTTAATGGAGATGGTGTGTGTTTGTGTATGATTGTTGGAACAGGGGTGTGTGCAGGGGCTTTGGCTGGGGATGTATTTGGGTTTGGTTGTAGGTGCTGTTTTTTGTTTTTGTATGTTTGTGTAATTTGTGTGCACACAGTATGAAGGAGAGTTCTCATTCGCTCTGAGAAAAGGGACTGCTGTGCACACTATACAGCAAGCAGACTGTGCCTTGGGTCAAATTTACTGGCCTGGCAATCATGGGAGTCAATAACCCGGCACTCTGAGTGACTGTGCTACCTGTGTTAGGGCTCAACATAACATCGAACCTTGGGAAACAAAGACACAGCCCTCTCACACCTCTAATATATCATTTATATCCAATTTGAGGCACTGTGATCTTTTTTCACCTCCTCCTTCTCAGTTTTCCCTTTCTCATCGGTCTTACCCTCACTAGTGTTTTTACTTCTGTTTTGTCCTTTTTTTTTCCTCTTCCTGCAGAAAGCGATCAATGCCGCAGCGCTCTCTCATTCACCCTGAACTGGCGATGAACTCCTACGGAACGCCGCCAGGCTCTCCACCCTATTCCATCGCAGTCCGGGGTCAGCAGGGGGGCGTCTCTGTGCCAATATGCAGATGAGCCTGTGCCCCTCCAATGACTCTGATGTGAAGCTCCACCCCCTCTATATGGTAGAGAGCCCCCCCCCCCCCCCCCCCTTCTCTTGACAACACTCCCACACATAGAGACATAAACCCGCTCCCTCACTGGCTTAAATAGGCCTTTAACAGCTTACGTCCACTCTTCCTTTAATAGCCAAAGTGTGTCCGACCTAATGGATGTTGTCAAAGCTGAGATGTGAGTAATGATTTAGAGGAGAAACCCCAATGACCAGGCTTCACGAGCAACTAAAAGACCCAGGGAAAGAGAGAGAGAGACAGAGAGAGAGAGAGAGAGTGGGAGAGCGAGAATTACCTCAACTCTGCCACAAATCAAAGTAATATCTTTAAAAGATGTGGGGATCGATGAGGTGTCATCTGGCTGTATCTGGTGTGTTAAGTGAACCGATAAACAGCCAATGAGGAAGCTTAATCCTCACTTTTAGTCCCTTACAGGAAAAGTTTTTTTTAAAGCAACAAGCAGATTTTTTTAATGAGCTATTGATTTCATGTATTGTTTAAACATGATATTACATTAAAAGGGCTCTAATGTCTTCATCATATATTGGGTTTAATTGATGCAGCTTTTCAAAATAAAGTGCCGTGTGTGTTTATTTGCGCCTGCTTTCTTGCATTCACTGTAAATCAATTAAGTTGCTAATTCTAACAAGATCAATGTAATTGCATTAATTCAATAAAGTCTATTGTAAATGCAATAATGTCCTCATTTATTGTAAAAGCAATAATGATGTTACAGTGGGCTCCATAACATCTGGTATTGTCGGGGGAAATACAGAAAAAAAGATTCTCTCTACTTTCACAATGTGTTTATAATTAGCATGAAGCAATGGAGAGCTTAACAGAGATTATTTCCTCACAGTGGAATGATGACGCTGTAACCTTGAGGTGAGGCAACACATATATACACACACACACACACACACACACACACACACACACACACACACACACACACACACACACACACACACACACAAACACACACACACAGCTCCATGATGATCTCTGTATAAAGCAGGACAGAGCAGGTAGAAAAAGGGTCTGTGGTGGATGCTCTGCTCTGTGTTCAGGTCATGGCAGAGTTTCAGTGCGTCGTCTAACCCTCGCCCTCGTGTTTGAACAGTCAGTGTGTGTTGTGCTCGCCCGGCGAGGCCTCCTCATTATGTGACAGGCAGAGGAGAGTATTTGATCCTGGATATTTAGCCTCCTCCACTCTGTCACTGCCACTGGAGCCCTCTCAAGGTAATTGACTGACTGTTTGATCTCCCCCTGACTCCACACTGGTACAAGACACTGACACACACAAAAACACGTTAGTCACAAGCAACTGTCTACTCATGGATGGCACACACACATGCACCACAAACCCACTTTACCCTCCCCCTAAACACACAAGCACCGTTGTTATCATTTGTGTGCAGTGAGGTTAGGGAACAGGGAGAGAGTTTTGAGCTGTTAAAAGGAAACAAGGAAACTCCTCCATAGCTATGGGCCATGCTTTCTTCCCTCTGCACCAAACACTGCATGCTGTTACAAATGGTAATCGCCTCTGATTGTCACAAATTTCAAAACAAACGCTAGGTGACTGAAAAGCCAAAGTGACGCCCCGAGTGATACTCCAACATAAAGCCTGAATCAAAGCATGCCGACTATAATTAGGTTCCATCTGGGCTACATTATTTAAAGCCACAGCAGTTAATTGCTTGTGTACAAATGGCCTATTTTATTTGAATCAAACTTTTTTTGTGATTCGTAATTACATTGATGTGAAGGGGGCCATATCTCTTTGCTTCCTTTTTTAATATAAATACATATTCCAATAATTATTAGGACGTTGAGGCAAGGGAAATGTAAAGTGATGATACTTTTCTTTCTGTGGTATTCTTTAAATAATTAGGAGCGCTCTATCAACACACTGACATTTGGGTTAAACATTTAATGAGCTTCAATTAAAAAAGGAGACGAACAATGATATTATCATGGAGTGAAAATTACAAAAACAGAATACCTAAGCGGACTGATATGCCCGATATTACTGCATGCAAAAGCAAATATTTTCTCATTTCCTCTTGTCACAGTTTTCATCAAAAATCTAAAGCAAACATTGCCTTTTCTTATTGATTTCCTATCAACACTAACCTAAGCTTTTGTTTTATCTTGATGTGAGGCAGAGCAGTGCATTGGGGTGTGGGCCAGTGCCGAATGTAACCTTAGCCGGGGTTCTGTTTGTGGAAACTATCTGTTGCATGGATCAGCGATGGGGAATCGCTATCTGTATCCTGGTTGTCAGACGATCGGATTTCCGCCACTGACGCTCTCTGATATTAGATGATCTTCCTTGGTGTGTGTGTACATAAAGTTTGTCTGTGAATGTCAATATAAAATGCACACGTGGGTACAGTCAGTTAGGCGCATTGTCATCTTGTTTGCAGACAAGCATTTAAGTCAAGAATGTCATTTATGTCCCATGTGGCTGTCCGTTGGAAAGGGTCGAACATTCTGCCACCGGAGACAAGGTCAGAGAGCCAGACAGGACTGACAGTCATGCACAAAGCCAGAGCACCTCTGTCATCTTTAACAAAAGGTGGAGATGTTGTCCTCAGCTAAAAGTTAATTAAATGGAAATTAACCCCCACAATTCCCCACCAGCACCCCTCAATCTCCACTCAAGGTGATGACATCCATGTCAATCCAAAGATAGTGTAACAGGTATAAGAAGACTTTTATTTATTCTTTGTGTCATAATTTTTTCATAAAAATCAACATGAAACGAAGCCTTCACACAGCAGCAGGAGCAGAAGAGACTCAATTTAACAAAGAGTACGGTCTAGACCTGCCCTTGTTGTCTAGTGTGTTGAGATAATATTTGTTTTGAATTGGTGCTATACAAACAAAGAATGATTTAGTGCTGCACTGGTAGGGTAGTGGTTAGTGCACGCGCCCCATGTATGAAGGCTGTAGTCCTTCATGCACGGCCCGGGTTAGAATCCCACCTGTGGCTCCTTTCCCGCATGTCACTCCCTACTCTCTCTCCCTGATTTTAGACTCTGTCCGCTGTCCTATCTCTACAGTAAAGGGATTGAAAAAAAACAAAAAACTATAAAAAATGTACAAAAAAAAAAGATTGATTTAATAATATTGCTTAAGATAAAGAAAATAAACAAAGGCAACCCCAAAAAGAGCTAATTTCATCAAACCAGTATTACCACTGCAATGCAATTCATTTTAAAAGCTTGTTGGTAAGCTAGGTCTACAACGCCCCCCCCCCATCTCCTTCGAACACTGCTTTTAATTACTTTGCTTATTATTGTGTGTTGTTGTTAGACAAAAACAAGGAAGAACTCATTACACATCCAGAGATGAGGAACCTGAATCAGTAGCTACAGGGCCCGCTGAGGGGACTCTGTATTTACATGGAATGAAATACAAGCAGAAGAGAGACAGAAATAAAATTGAATGAGAGCCTGGAGAAGAGAGAATATCACATTAAACTTGCAGGAACAATCCTCAATGTAAGCTACTTTAAATTCTATGTACAGTAATTGTAGGAAGAGAAAAACTTGGGACAACAGGGACTCCAAACAAAAGACACTTTCTACTTCTTTCCTTCATCTATCCTTCCCCACCCAGACACTGAGCCTGCACTGAGTGCTTTTTTATTTTAACGTGAACGAGTGGCCTTGGCCATCATAAAGGACCCTCGCTTTTATAGACTTGGAGCGGAGTATTTACAAGATAACCCCAGTCCAAGGACGGCATGAGCTATTTGATACCGGTGTCAGCCTCTACCCTCTCCTCTAAAAATCAAAAACCCAAACATGCCCGTCGCCTATGACAGCACCTCTCGATGTCACGTTTTTTTTCTGCTCGGCTGAAATGGGATGAGACACTTTGGAGTAAGAGGAGAGGCAGCTGTGTGTGGCATTTTACAAAAACCTTAGTTACCCTTTGTCTCATTTACCTCTAACATTGAAATAATATGTGACGTTAAATAACAGGGACACACATCTATCTTTTTTTCATTTCAGATCAAATTTAAGACATGACTCGAAATACATTAAAAAAAGAATGAAATATGTCTGAATATAATTCACGTTAGACGTACAACAAATATCTTAAAATGTATACTTTTGCAAACTTATAAAAGAAAGAATTGTGATAGCCATCCTTCCCTCTCCCCTTATAAACCACGTCTGCGCATGTACCCGATTTAGTGTCCACATGTGACAGAGAGCAACACAGAAAGAAAGGGATTGAATGACCGAGTGTGCGCACACATGTATGTGTATGGAGGGGCCTTGTTGGAAGTGCCAACCAGACATTAGCACTGTAAACAGTGTAGGCCTCCTTCCCTGTCCAGGCCCTTTGTTCCTGCTGCACCACCATTGGTCAGGACTTAAATGGCAAACACTCAGGGGCTGCTAGCTCGCCTGACACGGTTTTGTTTTTGGCCTATTGAAGGGCAATGGAGAGCTTCTGTTTCTATGCCCAGGCACAATGTGTCTGAAAAGCAGCATGGCTGAAAAGAGAGGCCCCCACAAAGACTGTCCATTAGTGGAGGCACTGCATGCATGCGAGTACGTGCGCTCCCATAGGCATGAGCGCATACACACACTAACACATAGACACATCGTGAAGCCTGGGCAAGGGTCAGAACATACGACCTTGGTGAAGCCAGTAGTGTAGCCCGAGCTCGGGCACTTGTGTGTCCATGCACACACTCACAAACCCACACACAGAGTCAATACACCAAATCCAAGCCAAACTGGACACTTGCTACACCACTTCACGACACTCCTCACACACATAAACACACAACCTCTGCTCCACTTCAACACAATGAGGTCTGGCACACACACACACACACACACACACACACACACATGCACCTCCCCAGCACCTTCAGGATAATACCAGGCATAGAAACACACACACACACACACACACACACACACACACACACACACACACACACACACACACACACACACACACACACACACACGCACACACACACACACACGCACACACACGCACACTTCCACAATATCAGACAAACACACATCAGTCAGTCACAAAAGAGGTGGAGGAGGGGGAGAGGGGTGAGAGAGGCCCCCTTGCACCTGTAAGAAAGACAGGCCGCATTCAGAGTCTATGGTAACAGAATAGAAAGCTTTGACTGTGAGAACCCACATCCACACAAGGCAGTGGTGATCACACACCTTACACACAGCCTTCCTTCACTAACCAGGTTGTCTGAGCTCTAAACAATAGAGCACAAACACTGCATATGCTTTGTGCAAGGTATAACTGCAGAGAATGGCATTATGCAGTGGCAGCATGGTAAGGGAATGTAAATCACAGTATTCTCTTTTTTTCTTTCCATTTCAACATTTATATATTCTCCTCTTGTCATAAACATTTAGAAAACACTACACTTGCTGATTCCATTGCTTACATTGTTTAAAAATGCCTTGTTGCATGTTCTTCGTAGTGTTGGGTATTAAGGGGCAGTGTGGTAGACACAAATGATTGACATTTTATATGTGTTTGTCTTCTGTGTCAATAACACACAGCGTAGAAAACACATGTATTTCAGGAAAAAGCAGTTTTGCTTTTGGAGACAAAAAGGAAAGCAATGCAAATGGTTCGACTAGTTGAGCTGCTTGGATTTCTCTCTGAGGACTTAAGACAATATTGTCTACACATAGATGCCGGCAACCATAAAAGATAGAAACATGGCTTGATTGTCAAAATGCTACAGTAATATAAAAATACAGGATTTAACATACAACATCGCACGAAGGCAGACATGAAGGGGGACAAATATGCTGGTGTTCATGTGAGGAGGAAGAGTCCTTCAAAGTTTGCAAAAGAGAACAGAAAATGCTCAGAGAAAGTGACCACATGGCTTAAAGGAAAAAGAAGGGGGGCTCTTAAGGACCACATGAGTGTGTGGTATAATAGACTGTATGGTTTCCACACTGTTTAGAGAAATCCTGATGAAACATTCAAAATAGATGCCCCCAACTTAGGCTCTTGTGAGCAATTTGTATGTGTGTCTCTATTACACACATAAATACACCTGCTGTGGAGGTATACAACAACTATATTATATGACCTTGTGCTCCCATGCACTGTTACACATAGAGAGAGGGTTAAAGCAGTGGTTTGAAGGGTAGAGGATAGGATAGATGTGGATGGAGAAGAGAGGAGTGAAGAGGAAAGGAAAGGAAAGGAGAAAAGAGAAGGACAGGTCAGGTGGGGGAGGAGCAGGCCAGGGTAGGAGATTGCAGAGAGTGGGTGTTTGAGGGTGGAGCAGGTCTGAAATAGATCACTTAAGGGAACAAAGTGTAATTAATGGGTCGCCACAGATAAGAGGGCTCTGGCCCTATCTGGGAATGTGCTAATGGAGTTGACACACACTCAACAAGATCAGTGGACAACCCCTCTTTATGTGTGTATTTCTGAGCGGGGTTTGCCTGCGTGTGCATGTACAAAAGTGTGTTTTAAGGTCACACAATGGATAAATAGTGGGAGGAGAGGAGACTGCTAAGGTGACAGGTTAACGTGGTTTCCTCCATGACGAAGATATGCCATCCTTGCAATCAGAGAAAACCCAGACGGAAATGCACACACATAGTTTCTTCGTGTCTACGTGTGTCAGCCTCCCTAAAGCACATAGATGTCCCGCCTCACATCAAAACATGAGTGATGTTATTACACTTGGCGAAGGGGCCGCCTTCAGTCGCAGGGATGTGCCTGTTTATGGAGAGATGGAGGAGGAGGAAGCCGCTCGGTCAAGAGAGGGTCACTCCTGAAGTGTTCTAAGAGAAGCAAACTGACACAAACCTCTCCTCAAACTTCCTGTCTGCGTGTGTCCCTGCGTCAGGGGAACCCGACTGGAGCCAAGGGGCTGAGTGTGTGGATGTGTGTGTGTACATGTGCGTTTGTAAAATCTCTTGGGTTTGCAGGAGCCCACGTGCACTTGGACAGTGAGAAGGCCTGTGATGGACAAGGGAAGACAAGGAGGATTTCCCTTGTTTGTCTGGGAGAAGGGAACAGCTGCTCTGCACACACATATACACACACAAATGTAGAAGTCTGTCTCCAGGATAGGTTATGTGTGTGTGTGTGTTAGGGGCAGGAGGGGAGTAGGTCAGGCATCTGGTTGGTTTTGTGTGTGTGGGTGTGTGTGTGTGTGTGTGTGTGTGGCTGTCTCAGGGTCACAGACCCCGGGGCCATCTACTTCAGTCTGCTTCAGTCAGACAAGCCAAGGCCACACTGACACACTGCATGACTTAATAATAATATGAAGACCTCTGGCTTGATGGTGCAAATACAAGGCTTAGAGGTGTGAATAATCAGAGAAAGCGAACATATCGCTTACTTCGTTATGGGAGTGAAATATTTAATATCATTACAGTCACCTTGACAAGTCAATAAATATCAAATGAAGTTAATGTAGCAGTCCTTAAACACAAGGGCGCGACCTCGACAAGAGCAAGCTGTGCATTAGGATGTTATCTGTGTCCACCGCAGCCTCAGAAGTGAGTTTTGTTAGTGTGTGTGAGTGTGTGTGATGCAGCATCAGGGGGTTAAACAGAGAGGGAAGACACTCCGATTTGTCAGGACGAAGAGAAAACAGCTTCAAAGACTCAACATCAACCCCTCTCTCTCTCTTTCTCCCTTTCTCTCTCACGCACACGAGCAAACACACTGACGGACAGTCCATTGCTCCCAGCATATCTCTACTTTGTCCTTGGACTGTCTGAATACCACTGAAGGCAAACATGATTTGAGAGAGCAAGTGGAAACAAGAGAGAGAGAGAGAGAGAGAGAGAGAGAGAGGCAGAGAGAGAGGGGAAGAAAGAGAGAATGATAGAGGGAAGGAGAGGGAGAGAAGAGAGGCGCCCCTCAATGACATCTTAAGAGATAACTCACTCTCCAGAGCTTCTTTTCTCCTGCTATCACTTTCCCAGGCAGCGTTCATGCCACATAAGTCCTGAAGTGTGTGTGTGTGTGTCTATGTGTGTGTGTCTACGTGTGTGTGTTATAGTAGATTTTGTGTGTGTGCATGCATGTGAATGAATGAGTGACAGAAGTGTATGTGGGAATACAGTGTACGTGAAGGTGAAAAAGGCACAAGATTTTTGAATCTCAATGAGATGATCTAAGGAGCTATCAAGCACAATGACATGTATACTGAATACAGCATATTGTAAGCATTGGCCAGGAAAAATGTTCTGCTCGGTCAGACTTCATGATGGATAGAGATTATGTCTAAAAAAAAAAAAAAAAGTGACAAAACTAAGAAGCTGTAAAAGTAGTTAAGATGTTAGGGTACATGCATTGCCAGTGTTTCATTGTGTTAATGAAGCTGAAGAACAATAATATGAAGAAACTGTATCACACAGAGTCCTTTTGCAGTGAATCCGTACTCAGATGGCTGCTTAAGAGATGATGTACAGAACACAACACAAACAACAGCTGGCTCGTCTCTTGATTGAAAGTTAACTTTAGGAAAACAAAGCTCCAGGCCAGCGGCAGGTCACCACGATGTTGAAAACAGCCAAACAAAACAGCAGAAAAACACAGAGCGGCCCGACGCTGCCACTGTTGTTGGAAACACTCCCTTTTGTAGGCACAGACAACTATGGGGAAGAGTTAACCTTTTGATAAGCTGCTTGGAATCCCAGCTGCATGCATTTTTCATAGAAATGTTTCAGTCAGAAAGAGAATAATTATCTCCTCCCACTCCATGCAGAGGCAGGGGTGGAAGCCCCCAGTGTGGTCTCCATAAATGAACTAAGTCCCGAAATGATGAGCAGAGAGGGAAACTGCGATATGCTAATTCAGAAACTCAAAATAAAGATATTTAACAACTTTCTTGGAGAAGCATATCAGTGAAGCATACCAGTAAAGACACAGAGGTGCAGGACAAGCATTACATTTCCTAGATGCAGAAATATGTTTTAGTCACTTAAAAATGGTGCAGAATCTACATCACAATAACAATGTTTTTTATCAACACAGAACTCTCTTTAAAAAACAACAACTATGGGGGGCTGGTGGCACAGTGGTTAGAGCATGTGCCCCATGTATGGATGGCTGTGGTCCTCCAAGCGGGCAGCCCGGGTTCAAATCTGACCCGTGGCTCCTTTTGTGATTTCCGACTCTATCCACTGTCCTATCTCTCCGATAAAGGCCCAAAATGCCCAAAAATAAATCTTAAAAAAAAACAAAAAACAAAAAAAAACAAATAAAAACAATCGACAGTGACATAAGGCCACACTGTTGCACTAAACCAAATATCTGTAGTCACATACACCTGGTAGATTGCGCTTGGAAACATTATCCTAAGCTGCCATTTACCTATAAGTAACAAAACAACACAACATTTGTCCTCCATTATTGCATCTGTAGCAATAGCCCAGACTAAAGCTGAGTCCTTTTTTTGATGCAGTACAGTCGGTCTGAACACTGTCCAACAGTCCTTGCTTTGGAAGACTTTTTCTAATCAGAACAAGAACAAACATGGATGCAAACACACTCACTAGACTCACAACTTGAGCTGTGTGTGCCAAACAGGGCAAGGTCACTGATCCCTGTTTCACAGTTGCCCAGATCACCTCTAGAGCAGACACAATCTACACCCACCCTGGCACAGACACACAGAAAAACACCACAGAGCAACATCCCCCCCCAACAGAGCTTAAGACCTTTATCTGACAGCATCAGCTAACACCAGATACACACACAGCGCTGCCTTGACCTTGCAGCACTTCAAGACTAATCAAAATTGTAGCTGGGATCAGAGGTGTGGGTACAACTGGCAGAGAGAGTCATTCATTTTATTCATGTGTGTGCGTTTTACTATATGTGTGTGATTGTGTATGTGTGGTGGGATAGACGGGACGAGTCAGAGATTGAGGGAGGGGAGGTCAGGGGAGGCACTCACCCTCTCAATCCTCCACTATTGACTTGTGAGCAGAGAGATGGTGCCGAGCGGTCAACAGCAAATTGAATAAACTGATCAATAACCTTGCACTTGTCAGGAGGGACGAAGACACCTTTTAAAAAAACACAGCAGCCTAAGTTGAACTATGCAGGGGGGGGGGATCATTGATCAAATAATATAGGGGGCTGCCAGAACGCTCACCCAATTTCGTCCTGTGTCCATGACGTGTGTGAAATGCTACATCTCAATAACACTGTAGAGGAAGGCTTGGAGAGGGGACATTGCATTTCACAATGCAAAGCAAAAACCAAGCAGAAAATAAAAACAAACTTAGTCAGACGACAGACACAAAGTTTACAAACAAATGTAATTAAGGAGGTATTTGTGTGGCGTTTTCTACTTGTTAGGCAGGAGATGGAGAACATGTAAATAGAGAGGTGTCAGATAAAAAATTCAGCAGGACAGAAGGACTGACAGAAAGGGAGGAAGGAAAATGTGAGCGAGGGAAGCAGAAACACAAGAGTGGGAAAGAAAAAAGTAGAGGAGAAAAACTACCCTCTGTCATAATTTAAACGAGCCGTAGTCTCCCAACGCTCTGTTTACAATGTATAATTTATGCCTCCCAGTTCAAACACAGCTTTATCTGCACTCAGCTGCTAAGTGATATGATTTCACTTTTTATAGCAGCCCCCCACCCTGCCTGTCCAATCCACCCCCCCCCCCCCCCCCCTCCCTGGTCCCTCTGTAATGCAGGCTGGTGTGATTCTGCACGCCTCATGCACTGACTTTCAACTGTACAGGCCCCCGAGGGCTAAAGTAGCATATTAAACCCCTCCCTAACCCCATCCTCTTTCCTCCCTTTAGCGAAACCGCAGCCGACACACTCTTTAGCACACACATACACCGACAGACACGCACACCCTATATGCTACAAAATGAGAGTGCTGCCTCATATTTTACAGCAGTTAAGGTTTCTTTCTGTATTTATTGCTTTGTTGGTGAGTAGTAATGCCTCATTTCATAGCAACACACTCTGACCTCTGATCAGAGCCTCTCTGATGACCCTGTGGCTCTGACTGAGGTGCACTAATACAGCACTTAAGTTATCCGATTTAATGGCACTTTTCAGCTGGCCTCTCCACACTTACCAGTGGTGCGCACTCATACATTATATATTATATATAAATATATTTAGACATCAAACTAATGGGACTTTATTGGTTATGTTTTACAGCCTTGTTGGTTGTCAAACCAGTTTGGATATCAAATGTTACACTCTATATCAATGAAGGGTATCCATAGTTTTCAACATGCTGATCAGTGCACAGATGGAATGAAGAGTAGCCAATGATGGCAGTTTGGTGGATCGAGAAAAAGATCAAGTCTAAGGTGAGAGTGAACGTTATATTCTATGAAACTTTTATTCTTATTTAAGCAATTTTGAGGAAATATGGCCGTAGCCATGTCAACAGCATTGATTTAAAGGGGTCATATTATGCTTTTTCTGGTTTTATATGCTCTTTAGTGTGTTTTCCATGTGTCCTGTGCATGTTTAGGCACATCTATGTGCAAAAATTCAAAGTCCGCGGAAACGCGGCTTCTCCTACCTCCTCCTGTTAGCTGTAGCATTAGCTGCATGTAGCGCTCGGTTCTAGCCCCCCTCGAAAAAAAATTGCCAGTGTGACGTCTTGTCAGTGTGAGATCACTGATCTAAGCCCATTGGCTCGTTGTGGCAAGCCCTGCAGCTCATGTTGCACGCCCGTTAACTTCTATAGCACGCCCACGATATGCTGCAGCCTGCGGTAGCACAGTAGTGCTAAGGTGCTAATGTTTTTGCTCCAGTCGGAGCCAAAGTGGCTGCATTCCCAATATGGTAAAAGGGGCTTGACATTTCCGAGAACCGTGCTGAGCGACTGACCAATTACGGCAGAGCTGACAGGCCGACCAATCAGATCAGACTTGGCACACGTGGGGACTCTGAACGTGGACACATGGAGCGGCAGTACATGAAAACAGACACTTTTTTCAAACTTTAGCTATTGTGAACATACTTTAGTAGGTACATAGATTAAATACAAACCCCAAAAAGGGCATAATATAACCTCTTTAAGAAAATGATAGTGCTGTGAAGAAAATCTTTAATTGTAAGTATTGTTTTTTTGTGCATTATACATACAATCAAAAGCAAACACACTGAATCACACAGCAAATTCTGGTCAATTTTAATTTACTATTATGTAACAAATGACTTTAACAATTTCAAAGTATTACCACTCCACTTTTCTTGGTCTTGAACCTGTCTCCTCTACTTTCCCAACATATCAGCTATGCATCATCCTCCTCCTTTCTTCCAGCATCCCTCTCCTTCCTTATTCTCTGCCATCTCCTCCCCTTATCTCTCTCAGCAATCTGCCTACAGAGTGTTTGTGCTAGTAGAAAATTCCCACTTCGTCTCTGGGGGGAACTGCGTTTTTCTCTGCTCCTCTCGTCTCCCGCTCCTCTCTTGTATGTTTTCCATGCTGGCAAAGCTTCCTCTTCCTGCATGCAGCAGGGAGTGTGCTCCGTCTGCAGCTGTCCCATAAGGGACCCTACAGTGTGATGTTACAATCTCTCCATCCAGAGGGATCCTTTCTCCCATCTTCCTCTCTCTCTGGCTGCTCTTTTCTCTCTTTCTCTACATGCACTTATTTTTTCCATGCTGTCTCTGACTACTTTATCCTCTTCTCCCTCAGTTACTCATTTAATGTGTTTATCTGACTCTTACCCTTCTGACACTTTTCACCTTACATGAACTCACTTTCACTTTCTCTAAACCCCCAGAGGCAGTAACATACTGAAATTTAGTATTTGTTTTCCTGTTTACTGTATTATTTTCTTACATTGGCTGATCAAGTCTCAAAAAAGTTGAGAGTACAGAGAGTATAGTACAGAGCAATGTTTTAAATACATCTTTTTGCTTCTAATAGAACAGCTCAGCAAAGTCTTGAGCTCCAAAACTCTACAAGCCCCCATATTAATGAAGGCTGGACAAAGTCTCACTCTACAGCTACCTGGCTTTCTTATGTGTGTGCACTGTGACTTGCTGGTGATCAGACAAGAGACCCCATCGTATGTCCAGGGGTTGTCTTGCTACAGAATCCCTGTGGGAGGCACTAACTATGATGGGCCGCTCCATGGATTCTGATCATGGCACCATGTCCTGTGACACAACCTCAGTGGGAAATAAGGAAAATGTGAATACATACCCAACCAACAGGCAGATTTGTCTACAGTAACTCATTCATAAAAAGGGTCTCACAAACTCACGGTGCTGTCTCATTGGTTTCACAAGAGGTACTATTTAAAGAAAATCGGTTTGCAATTGAGCAAAACAAATCAGAAAGTTTTAAATAAACGTATTTCCCTCCAAACCGACCATCTGCAAATATAGAACCACCACAAAAAAAGAGCCAAGCCCTCACGTAGGGACACTTTACTGTTTTGCAGAAAATTGCAGGAAATATCTGAGATTCATTTAGTTGTGACTTTTTTTAAGTCAAGGAGATGAGAAATTATCTTTGAGATTCTCATACTAATGCATGTGTATTGTTAGTATTGTCTGTTTAGTATGGTTTTATTTGTTGGAATGAAAAAAATGAAAACGGATAAGAGATAACAGGGTTTACATGAAACACAGTTGAGCAAATAAATTAAATCCATAAAAATGTATTAAATAAGCAAGAGGGAAAACGACATGACTGTTTGTCATATTCTTATCTAAATGCAGTTCGTCTTAAGCCTGTGTTACTCACATGTCCCTTTAAGAAAACATGTCACTAGTTAAAGATTTGGAATTGGCAACTCCAAAGAAAAGCTGCAGATGGGAACACAGCTTGGCTAAGCCACTGACATAAATGTGCAAATACATACATATAGAGTGAAATACTGCATGTTCTCCAGAGACTTACAGAGATATAAAAAGAGTTTTAAAGGTTGAGGGAGCTTTTCAGTAAGTAGAAATACAGAGCATTGCCTCGACTCAAAAAGATACTGTGTGGGTGAGATTCCCTTGACCTGCCATCTATGGACAAGGTCTCCAGTTAATTAAGTTTCTTGTACATCCGACTGCATGGCTATTATGTTTGCACTTGTCTTTAGAGATTAACATGGAGGCCTCTAAATCCACCTCACAATTTCATTTTATTCAACAGGATTTCTTTTCTCTTTTGTAAAGATTCATATCAGCAATGTGATATGGGGTTGGGGGACAGTATGTGTGTTTGTGCGTTCACGTGTACATGTGTGCGTGTGCATTTCTCTTCTTTTCAACATGCATTTTGCGACTTGTCTGTGCTGGAGCGATAGATAAAGAGGGAGGAGGAGTGAGAGAGAGTCCCTTTCAGAGTGCATTCTGGCATGTCTATGGGAAAGAGAGAGGTGTTAAACTGAAAGACAGAGAAAGAGGATTCGGGTTAAGGTGAATTCACCTCTCTAAATATTGCTCTTGGCTGGGGATGACACATTTTGTCCACAGTGTTCTCATGTGGCCAGAGGCAAACTGGGACACAAAATGTCAGAGCCCGATGCCAGTGTGATCAAGAGCAATCACAAGGTGAAGAGCAAAGCTTTGCAGTCCGTCTGAGAAAAAAAGCAGACTTTGACACATCTTGGTAACACAATCCGTCAGTGAAAATGATGAGCACAGGGGGGCATACAGTATAAGTCTGTTGGTAACACACACTGTGCCAGCCTTATGCAGACAAAAATACATTCACACATGTAGCCCCTCACACACACACACACACACACACATGTCTAATGAATATTGGTACAGGATGTTTGTTTGGGTGGAACTTGAACCTGTCTGTGCCCCAGGGCCACAGCCAAGCAGGTGTTGGTACACGTACACGTACACACACACACACACACACACACACACACACACACACACACACACACACACACACACACACACACACACACACACACACACACACACACACACACACACACACACACACACACACACACACACACACACCTGGACACCTGGGCTTGCTAAGCATAGTCAGACTCACAGGAGCTGTCACACACTCCAGGATGAAAGTGACCCTAGAGCTGAGGGGGGCACACCTGTGCCATGGGAGGCCCCCTGTCTGTCAAGGGCCCTCTCATAAAAACACTCTGTCACGGTGACAAAGTTGTAGGCGGTTTAATTGGCACTTAAACTCGCTCACTGCTAACAAGGGTGCTAATAACATCTCTCAGAGCCACCCAAACAAAGGGATAAAAGAGGCTGAAGAGGCAAAGAGGTTTACAGTAATTCCGAGAAAGTTAATTTAGCATAGTGATATAAGCGAAAATTCCTATGAATTCTTCTTGTATGTGTAAACTAGCTACCTGGCAACATAACTAGCTCCAGGCTGGTGGCCACGGCTTTGGTAATACTGTCCAAGTCTGTGTGTCTTCGCAGGGCGGTACAAAGAGCAGCTTTGCACTTAACGCTGCTATGAGCAATCATCAAAGCCAGTCACACGTACGCATGGGAGCTGAGGTTCCTGGGTTTCTTGCTCAGTCGCCTGGCTCGGGGCAGAGTGTGTGTGTGTGTGAGTGTTGCAAGGGATCAGGGTATTGTTTGATCATTGCCCAGTATTGTTCAGTCCAGGGCATTAAAGGGCACTTCTACCTGCATGGGGAATGGATAGTGATGAGAGAATGGGGAGAGATGGACAGAGACACTTATTGACAAACAACGATTGAGACAAGTTAAATCACAGAGACAGATTCGATTTGGGAGTTTCACAGACAGCTACAACAAAAGCAAAACAGGGCAACAGAGAAATGGTGAAACCCAAACCTAGGCCGGGCAGTTCAGAAAGCTGGGTTGGGGGAAGGGAGACATGAGAGGGCAGTGGGCTTGTGGGTCCTGTCCTGCCCTCGACCTGCGAATGCTGGCACACCCTGTCCTGCTGCTGGCTAAATAAAGAGCCCCAGGGTGGGCCGGGCTGGGCGGCAGGAGAAACAGACACAGAGTCGGCATTACCCGGCTAATCTCATTAGGGAGGCAGCCCTGCCAAGCTGCCAGGGGTCAGCCAAAGTGCCACGTCACTCACCGCACCTTTGGCACTCCCTGTGACCTCCAGGAAGGTTTGAACTGAGACTTATGGCCGGCAAAGGTGAGGCGTTGACGGGTGGGAATAGTGGATGGGGTGGCAGTAAGGCAGTAATTCTAAGAAACGGCAGTAAACCAATTCAGCAGAGTTTAAAGTCAGTGTATTTTAGAGATTGGGGAGAGTCTGCATGCTTAACTTTGAGATAGAGGTAACAAACAGAAAGGAAACCAAAAAGTGGATAAAAGAAAATGAAAATGAGACAAATACAGTGAAACAGATTTAAGTAAATGAGAGGGAGGCAGCGAGAGAGAGGAGGAAAGAGGATGAAAGAGCCTGGAGAGAGCGATGGAGAAGGAGAGGATGGATAAGCAGCTTCCTCCTCTGCAGCTTGGTTTAATGTATTTACAGCGGATTGCATCAGGGTGCTGCAGTTAAAAGGGCCATCGCCATCCAACAGGGTCATCTGTAGTGTGATGTGCCTCTCATAAAGGGGATGTGTGTCACTGAGATCACACATACACACACAGACACACAAAGGATAAAGTCACACAAATACACAAGTACACACAAGTGTGGGTATACATGCTCACACAGTAAAATCTCTTCACAGAACTATTCGAGAAGCCAACCCTTATAAACCCTTTGCACTTTATTCCCATGATACCGACCTCTGCCTACATTCCCATCTTTCTTTCTCTCCCTCCCCATTCTCTGAACACAGTTGAGAGCTGGTATGATGGCACCAGCTCCCTGTGCCAGGTTGACATTCAGGAACACGGCCAAGGGTAGGGGTTTAGAGCGCCTTGGTCCTGTCAGCACCTTGGCCGCACGCTGCTCACAGAAAGGGTCGAGCACTTTATTTAATGTTACCTGCACAGCATGCGCAACATCAGCACCAGCCATTATCTCTGTACCAAAGCAAAAAATGTCATGACATGGTTTCCAACCCCATCATACTAAGACACAATATCTGCTCAGTGAACGGCTGCTTTCATGGCTTACAGTTTAACAATTAGATTAACAAAAAATAATTGTTCAGCCCCTTTCACCGCGCATACTTGGACTACTGCCTTTACTCTGACCCTCGTACGACCCCTAAACGTCAGCAGAGAATAAGCAGGATGAGGGCCATGGAGGCCAGAATAGCAAAACCAGTGGCCCAAATTACTATGGACTGAGCTCAGTTGTTTAAAACCCCCAAAACTCATTATTGTAACTCCTGATGCTCAGGAAAGAGCCTGGCTGGTGAGGAATAGAAAGAGAGGGAGAGTGAAAGTGAGCTAAGGGCAGCATGGAAAGTAGACGTCTTGTCCAGTTTAAAGCTGCTGGTTTGTGTCAATGATCACTAAAACAGGCATACCGTTATTGGCTAGGATTTCCATCATTTGCAAAGAAATCAGTGCCAGTCCAAATACAAAGTGGTTTTAAAAGAAAGTGAGAAAAGACATATTAACCTTTTCTTTTATGGGGACACAATATTGGGTGTGTCTCACTCAGCCCAGCTTTGTTACTACAATGATGGCTGGCTTGCTGATGTGTTAGGTGACTACCATGATAGCAGCAGTATGAACCCTGGGCTAAATAGCTGATGGTTTGGATGGCTGCCTAGCTGAGTGGATGGGTTAAATCTGTCCACATAATAGCAGAGTTTATGTTATCGTTTAGACTTGCCTTGGAAACTGTTCATAAGAGCATCCACTGCATCTCAAAGCCCCCCATCCAAACCCTCCCAAAAAGGCAGACATGGAGTCTGAATAATGGGGAGTCAGCTAACTAGAGAGGGAAGGGCACTAAGGGAAAGGTTGAGAGTTCACAGCTGAGTTCAGGCGGGCCATGCACTGTTTTGGGCCCCTGGCCAAGGCTGAGACTGTTATAAGCTCCTGATGGTTCCACTGTGAAATGGGATCAGAGGAGGGACAGAGGGAGGGATAGAGGGACGGGGGGAGGGCATATGAGGGGTGGGGGGGGCAACTGTATGAATAGGCTAGAGTTGGCGTTGAGATTTGAAATTGTTTAACAAGCTGGTGAAGGAATATTCTGCCGGGAGCACAGATGAATGAATTGCAGCTGTACAGGGAGGGCACATGATTTCTATTTGCTGTAAAGTATAAAGATTGCAGGAGTATTGCAGATTGATTCGATTCTTAAACAACCACATGACCTTTGCCAGAGGAAAATGTCTTCTCAGAAACTAAGCGAGGAATAAAAATTAATGCATTTTTGGGTAAAAAACAGTCTGTTCTGTTGTATAATTGATAAAAAAAGAAAGGTTGCACAGTCATATGTAGATTGACCGGGGAGTGGAGGTAAACACTGAAAGTAAAAGTTTAGGTGTAGAAAGCCAAAGTGCCTGAGGGCCTATTCCACAGCAGGTGCCAGAGTTTTCCCAACTAAAAGCTGATCAAGCTAACCTCGCAGTTACCTCAGTGTAAATGTTCCACAGTTGAGTAAGAGTGGGAGTGCCCTTATCCTCACAGCAGGGGAGGGAGAGATGTAGAGGAAGAGAAAGAGAGAAGGGGTTGCGGAGATAAAGAAAGTCTTTAAAGAAAAAAGCTCTCCTGACTAATTTTGGAGGGGTGAACAGTACAGAGTTCGGATTTGTGCCAGAGTACGATTTGCAATAAAGGCACATACACAGCTTCAGGAAATATCAACAGGAATTGGAGGGGCATGCCATAGCTGCATTAGGGATTGGGTTATTTATTTGCTATTTAGAAACTGCCATTTAAAAAAATGTGGTTTATGGGTCAGGTAAAGATTATCACGAGTACTGGAAAGGTCCTTTAAAAAAAAAAAAAAAAAAAAATTTACATTTTGGAAAAAAAACGTTTTTGCAATTCTGCTGTTCTGACAGCTAGCATGGTGCATACAAATGTGGCACATAAACCTATCTGTAAGACATTTCATTATTACAACCTCTAGACATATTCTAGATGCTTGTTCTCATTGCAGATCGTTTATGTATGTTTCCATAAAGAGAGGAGAGCTTTTGACCTGTGTGCATGACGTGTGCGTTTATTGTGTGTGCCACATGTGTGCATTGTGAGAACTCATTACCAGGAAAATCAATGCATGACATTGGTTTATTGCAGATGGCTTCTCATCAACCTAAGACCTCATCCCACCCTAGCTCATTTCAAGGAGAGCACAGACACCAAAACATGAAAACACAGACAAAAACACACAAATCAATACAGGCAGTGTATACAGCGGCACAGTAATCCTTATGAGCATGATCAATCACAACTGAAAATATTTAGAGGATATATATGTATGTGAGAGTGTTTGTGTTAGAGCTACACAAGCATTAACAGATATGTGTTTGTATGTGTGTCAGTCTAATCAATTGTGTGTGTGTGTGTGTGTGTGTGTGAGCACGTGTGTTTGCAGGCAGGCATATGTGATGAAGATATCAGAGTTAGCAGAGTCGGGGCAGGATCAGAATGTTGAGGAGGACTGGGGGGCTCAACAGGCAGAAAAGACGATATTGCCTGCTTGAAGTGCAAAAACACACACACACACACACACACTCACACAGACCCACACATCTTCACACACACCCTTCTTTCTCTCTGTCATGGCCTCTGCTCCTAGTATGTGTGGCACGCAGCATCCTTTAAAGCCAGAACTATGAGGCACAACACTATCTGCCTGGGGAATTCTCTACCTCTACATCATCCTCTCATCCTTTCTAACATCACTCTCTCTGCCTCGTCTCGCCTCTACGCTCCTTCACACTCTTCCCTAACTCTGACTCTATGGAAACCCCCAGAAGAACTTTTGCTCACACAGCCTTCCCACTAAAGTGACGGCCTCCCTCTCTCTATTTCTCTGTTCCTCTCCTTGCTGCCAACAAGGGGAGAAGACGGCAACCCCATGCTCAATAGTGATCAATTTTTAATTTCTCACCACTTTTTCATGTCGTTTAAGAGAACGATGTCAGCAAACAGGAGCCCTGGGGAGGTTGTCGAAAGGAGGGAGAGGGCGTGCTTGCAGAAGGGGGAAGTGCAGTTGAGGAGAACGAGGAGGAGCAGCATACAAGAAAAAGAGAAACTACTGAAAGACCAGAAAAACAGACAAATGCATACAGTACAAATACATTGTGTTAACAAGGAGGTTTCTATATTATCCCAGTTAAAATACAACAATGTATCTCTTACATTTGATCACTTTCAAGCTCATCCCTAGGTTCTTTCTTCATTTGTCTTCATACATCAATTCTTCACTAACTCTTGGAGTTTGTTAAAGTGCCGTCTGTACTGTTTGTACAGCAAATGGCCAAAGTATTCGGGCTTGCTGTTGGGCTCTACCTGGTGACATGGGGGATGAAAACGAGCAGAAAATCCAACTGTTCCGTATCAAGGAACATTTTTACTGCTGCTAATGTGACTTAAATACCTTGTTCCACAGCTGAGTGGGCTAGCACCTGCTGCAAGCAGCAGCTAGCCTATTACAGATCAGTACAGAGCTGTCGCTAATTTTCTGATTCAATTAGCATGCCTCAGAGCTTTCTAGTCTAATTGCAAACTACTTCACAGTTACCTCTCTGATTAATCGCTGCCCATCTGCACACAGAACTTGGTGGAACAAATTTGTGTATTTTCAAACATCAAACACTGCAATGCCCTGAGCTGTTCAATAGGCTGCTTACTCAAATCATATGTCTGATATTGATGCCACAGTATCAGACTTATGTTTTAAACCCACAAGACTTTATATTTTAAAGATTCAAGGACTACATCTCAGTGTCCTGCAGATGTTATTGGAAAGTTTTTACCCTGTATGTCAATATATGTGGAACTGGCCTCACTGATATTAACCTCAACAGACTGTTGGTTGAATGATGTTTTAAGTATCTATGTTTGTTTTTAAGGATGAGAACAACATGGATCACATGTTACAGTGACTCTAACATAGATTTCAAACTGCCTAAACATACAGCCACCATCCAAAATCTCATATACCCCTTTATGAAAAATGCTGGTTATCCCATTCCTGTGGGATGTGGACCCCTTCCAGCCTGTATACATTTACAATGCCAAGTCAAGTCAATATTATCTAAATAACCCAAAATCAAAAATGCCATATGTGCCTGAAAGGACTTTACTATCTGTACAGCATTTAATAACTTGAGGGAGGGGACAAATGGGAGAAACCTAAAAGCAAAGCTACCAGGAAAGCTACACTGTAACACTAAAATCAAATTAAGAAAAACAAAACTCTAAAACTATAGACAGATTTTTAGCTAAAACAATGTTTGCAACTGCTCAGTATGCAAGCAACATGGAAGAGTTGAACCTTAATTGCCCAATTAAAGTTGCCCTAAATTTGTATACCAACTTTTTCCCCAGTGGATGTATTTAAAGTATTACAAACACGAATACAATCAATAAAATCATAATCTGTAGGCCATTATGAGGCCATTAATGCCTTTTGATGTTGGTTGCCTGTGTTTGTTTCTTTATTATTCACCCAGGTGGGGACCAAAATGTGCAGCCATACACCTGTGAGCTTGGTCATACTCAGGCATTCACAATGGGTCAACACTGGCTGACCATCTTTGACCATCGTTGGTCTGATAACAGATTTTCCTGCACCTGCCCACACTGGAAGGACCCAGGCTGATATAGTCTAGACCTGGAGGTCATAGCCCTCCTCGAGACCTGCAAGTAGACCCCATCACCTCTCCCACCAAACCAGATCAATAGCACTATGCTGTTTGGGCTGTCGGCCAGTGTTTACTCGTGTTGACCTCTGGAGCTCATGAAGAACAGCGTAGGCTAGATGACAGCAGAAACAGAGTACAGCACTGTGGCAGAGAAGACGAGGGCAGACAGTGGACAAGCTGCAGAGAGAAGGGCAGAGACACTGCGATCAAAGAGAGGAACAGGGTCAGAGAGGAGAAAAAAGAATGGTAGAAAGACCTGGGGGGGGGGGGGGGTGTTAATAGCAGGTACAGAGATATCAAAGACAAAGGAGAGGAGCACAGGCGAGCAGAAGGCTTTGACAATGTGGAGGCAGCAAGCTGGTAAAAGGAGTGTATCTTGGGTCAGGGGTAAGGCCAAGGTGTGTCAGGTTATCATATCAGTAAGTCACCTAGAGACTTCCAGTTATCAGAGCTAGGGCAGGTTACTCTTGATCCCACAAAATCCCCTTCTCTGTTCTCCAAACACAAATAACACATGAAGTTATGTAATGTGCCCATTCGTAGACATTCACATGCCTACTATGCCAACAGCAGCAACGTTGTGTTCTGTGACTTGCCTAAGCACCCATGGACAACACACTGTAAACACAGTTTGACACCACCCTGTTTAAACACGGTGTAAGTTCACACCATAATGTGACAACACACTTTAACAACATACTGTAACAACACAGGTTGACAACAAAAAAGTAGAAACACAGTGTAACAACACAATTTGTCAACACCCTGTAACACCACTGTAGAACAACATAGTGTGACAACATTCATAAAAACACAATTTGAAAACAAACCAAAAAACACTATAACATCACAGTGTGACAACAGCCCTGTTTTCAAGGCCTTTAGCCAAATTACATGATCCAAACTTTGGCTGGCTGGAAGCAACACACTGACACTGAGAGTTAATGACCTGAGGGGTGTACCACAGTGCGAGATTCAAAGGTAAACCCAATCTGTTGAGCCTAAAGTCAGAGTTTTCCGTGTCATGAAGCTGGCTCTCTATTAACCTGGCTAGATAACCAAGGTATCTTACTCATAAGTTATGTTGAGAATTACAACTTTAAATCGGCTGGGAAGTGCCATCATTTTTAGAATGTTCTCGCCTGATATTAAAGATGTTCAGGTTAAGGAACACATGTTTGCATCACATAATGGAAGCCTATACATGCAGCTAGTGATAATCTAACCCCTATTCAGTCTCTCTTTCGTTTTTATCTGTTTGTTTCAGGTCAAATTCACACAATTTCAGCACATTATCCACAGAATAAAAGAACAACGAGGGCACAGCAACTTAAAAAATGTATGCTTTTACGTGTAATGGATCTTGACACCCAAGCCTAATATCTTGTCAATCTTTCATGACGCACTAACGCCCCCTTTTCTTTGAGCCTGCACACAGCCTGAAGCCGAAAGCCTGAGTTAAAAGTCATAAAAAGATTGCAAAACAAATGGCACAAGTGCTTTGCATGGAAAAGAACAAACAGGGTGCCCATGAAATGTTTTTCTCAAGTTCACATTCACACACACACACACACACAAACATGTGCACACCCTTGCACGCACACACACACATTAATTGTCTCTTTCTATGGCAGTGTTCCCCTTATGAGTCCACGCACTGAACAACAAAACAACACAAGAGCATAATGCATATTGTCGCTGGCTCCCAATAATGATGCATAACCCGCTGGCTGCACAGAAATATAATACCAATATGTCAGGTCTCTGATTCGGGCACAATTTGCATGGTTATAATAGCTTATCGACTCGCTCAAGGTTGAGCAGGGCCAGGCGACTTCACTGTAATGACTGGCCGTGTGCCTCCCACAGTTTATTTCAAGCTTCTGTGGCTCAGTCACCCGGCCCTCTGTATCTCGTCAATACCCAATCTTGATCCCACTATCTGCATCCTGACAAAGTCTGCACAAACGCACCTGCCCCCCTCTGCCAAACCTCCTCCGCCTCCACCATCCCCTCCAACCCAGTTTTTTTTAATAGTATTCCTGTATCATACAAGCATTTCCCATGGAGATCAATACGGGTGCAATTCATTAGGCATCCCAAAATCTGCTTGTCTGCAAGCATTTGCTCTTATAACAGCTATCGACCCCAACAGCTTTGGCCCAGCGCCCACTTCGTTCCTCGTCTGAGCAACAGCAATACAAGCTAGCTCCAGGAGCAAAGACACACTTTTTTAAATGAATATAATGGATTTGCTTGAAAAGAGGGAGGGTTCTGTTTTTACGACCTCAAAAACAAATATTATTTTTCATAAAACAAATGGCTATACGTGTAGAATTCTGTTTTTTTAAATAAATCTAAAAAATAACCTTAGTTTTAACATTTATTTAATGATTTTAATTTAAGATTCTACAGTGACCTGAAAGTTATCCTTTTTCACCATATACTTGTTATTGCTATAATATATCATTGGTGTGACAATGTTTCCAGAACTTTTAGGTATAGTAAAACTTAACCTTGTGAAAACAGACCTTCTGTGGGCGGCTGCATTATGTTATTTTGCGTGTGATGTAAGATGTGGTAAATTGTGGGCAGCATTGGGCTGATATTTGGATGCAGGAAATTGTTGTTTGCATTACACCCTTTAAATTGAAATGCCTTTGAGTACTTTGGGTAGATTTAAGGGAATTTAAGCAACTGGAGATTGTGAGGCATGTCATATTAATGTAATAAAAGTTATAATGTAGTAACTGTATTTGCAAACAAAACTCTTAAATCTGATTTGCACTCAAAAATAACTTAAATTGTACAACATTCAAATAACTTTGTTCTGAGTATTTTGTTGTTCAGGATAAGTTTTCCTTGTTTTGGAATTATTTTATGAAACAATTCCATCCTCAAATGAATCATATGATATTTTGACTTACAAAACATAACCCTAACCCTTTGCCAAATGTTCATGAGCAAATGTAATATTTAAGTTAAAATACAATTATTCATTTTTGTAATAAACTGTAAACATAATGATTTGTCTGTGAACTGCATACATTTGACATACATATCAGAATATCTTCATGTGTCTACAAGTGGCACTCAACAGCATCTAACATGGAGAATCCTGCTGACATCAAAGCACAAAACAAATTGTTCCTTTATAAACACATCTCTCACATATTTGAAATAAACTAAGAAAAAAAGTCCCACCTGTAGATTTGTTTTGAACATCAGAAAAATAACAATATAATAATAATAATAATACAATTTTAATATTTATCTTTTGATCAAGAGGTGAATGATAGGTTGGACTTGATTAAAAAGCAAGGCCCCAAAAGCCTCCTACTGGCTGTCTGATCACAAAACTATCCCATCACTTTGACAAATCAATTCCGAAACATCTCTGTTTCTGCTGTTATGAAGCCATTTCCAGAACACAAAGGAGGAGGAAAAGGGGGGTTCCAAGGAGAAGAAAGGGATAAATCAAAAGGGGTGGTGGAAACAGGCGAGCAGCGGTCCTCGGTCGAGAGGTCAGAGTGAAGGCAGTGTGGCCATGCCCACTGTGGGCACTCAGCTGGAACTAAACGTGGACGCTGAGACGCCAGCTATTGGAGCACTGCCAAGGACCTCTCACCCTGCAGCGCTTTCTCTCTCTCTCTCTCTTTTTTGCCTGAGACTCAACAAAGAGTAGGAACTCATTGCCTCCCGCCCCACAACCCCAATCCACCCCCACCCCACCCCCCATTCCCCTCCACAAACACACGCACACACACACACACACACACACTACATCCCCAATTCCTACTCATTCCCTTATTCAACTTATTCAGCCAAACATGTTCATTACAGTGAGAGCAGGGATGGTAGTAGAGAGGGAGGAAGTAAAGGTCTGGAAGGCTGAACTTTAGAAACCTGACAGTGATGTTACCCAAAATATTTCACTCACTTACATTTCAACACCCCTCTGGGCAACTGGGTGGTTATGGCCCTGTGAGTGTGTGCAGGACCACCATTTCAGGGACGTGTGGGAGAGACAATAGGGCCAGTGAGCTAGTCCAAACAGCTGCGGATGAGCTGGGTGTTATACCACCTCCACACAAGCACACAAGCACACACACACACACACACACACACACACACACACACACACACACACACATACACACACCATCTGTGAACACCAACACATGACAGAGCAAATAGGATTACAGTATGGAGGAAGACAAGGAGGATGATCCAAACACCATAATATCATTTCCAAGAACGGACAGGGACAGGGCAGGGCAGGGCACAGGGCGGGCTGGGGTGAGGGTTTTACCAGAGGGTGGGGCAGGGGCTTAGCCGGTCAGAGGTCAGACCTACAGTACAGTGATCTAATGGCTGTCTGGTTTTTGGACCAAAGCTTAACTCATGTTTTCCAAAAACAAGATATAGAAACTAGGCCAGGATTCAAGAGATGAAAAGCTCCACAAATAGCACACCAGATAAATCAAATTCACCGAAGTTCATGCAGTTCAAACCTTTTTATGCAGAGGAACATTGCTGCACAGAGACTTAGGTTATTCAGAGAAGATTGTTTGTTACATAAGAACATACAGGAATCTATTATTGTAATTTGTGCATGAAATGTATGCATTTATACTATAAATACTGTAAAGCATTAAGTAATTAAAATATAATAATAAGAGCTTTATTCTAAAAGTAACTAAAGTCTGCATTTATGTACCAAAACATTTAGAGTCAATGCTTGGATAGCACTTACCTCCTGCTGTGTGAAGGTCATAGACCAACATCAGGTATAAACCTCGGGACATGGTCAACATAACAAACAGTGAGTGTCAGCTACGATTAGAACCACGGGTTAAATCCTTAGTGTATGCTGTCATTTGGAAGACACATTTTCATATCGCTTTATTATCATGTGATTTGTCGACTAATATTCAATGTATTAAAAGAGATTATGGTTGCATTAGAGGATTAGACGTATTTTCAGGAATCAGGACTGAATGCACAGTGACCGTACGTCCACCCATCCAAACACACACTTATCCGAAGGATAAATTCACACCAAACCTGATATATATGAAAGAGATTACAAAGTGATTTCCAGATAAAAACACAATCAATTTCTCGTTCATCCATCCCTTCATCCAAACATGCATTATTTCACTGTTGATTGGTTCTATCTGTGTTGCAGAAAAAAGGTTGATCCTTGGGGCCAGAGAAGGGCAGGAATGCCAAGTAGGGTTTAAGCTGTAAGGTAACATCTATGTCAAAAGCCTCATCGTGTGTAAGACTAAATGTCTAGGCCGGGTTGAGTGGGTCTTGAGTAGGAACTACTAAGACAATCTAATATGAACACATCTAGCGAGGTCCACAGGAGCCAGTCTGACATGTGACTGGCTGCGACACCTCAAGGGGAAAGGTCAATACAGATTTCAGCAAATCTGAGCAGGCATGGCATGAGTTTATATGCAGGGAGGGGAGGGGGCATGGCTTGGCCTTCAACCTTTACCCGCTAAGACCCTTGAAGATTTTTACCCTGACCTAGACTTGACTCCTTCATCTGGGATGTTAGCTATACTAATTACTGCCTGATAGCCGCCTGGTGCCAAATGCTATTCACATCCTCCTGACTCTACTCGACTTGGCTCAAACAGCTGGTGCCAACCTCACTTAGCGCTCATGAGGTGTTTCAGACACAAAGTGCGAGCCCCCACTATTCTCCTGCTCTGGCACTGTACCTCTTTTGTTTAGGGTTTTGTTATCTGGCCACATGTTGTTCAGAGGGCAGGTTTGGGAGCAAAGGGGAGCTGCACTGTATAATATCTGAAGGTTGGCTGGCATGCACGCTGAAGGGAAAAAAAAAAAAAAAGCATTTCATAAGCCAAACAAAAGGTATTTAAAAATGGTGCCAAAGATCGATATAGAACTAAGGTATCAGAGTACTGACCTCACCTTTTTGTATCCCAAGCTCTGATACAAACCAAACTATTTTCTCACCAGCTTGGGACTCTGTTAGAGTTTGAGCATGGGACAAGGTAGGGTTGAGATGGTTAAAAGGCCAAAAGCCAAAAAAGTGGTCAGGTGACTTGGGGAAGGGAACTCTTGCTCAGAGTGAGGAGGCCCAATTTAAGCCTGTTTAATCGCTCTGCGTTAAATCTATGCCGTAGGTTTGCGTAGCCCTGTAGCTATGCAGAAGCCTACGTACATAGCCTGACATGCACCTCCAAAAAAATTTAACTACACATCAAAACAACACAGACCACAAGCCCTGTGGTTATTCAAAGAAATTGTGCGAACTGTAATGGGAGACAAATGGCTGCAGAAGATGAACCAATTCGGCAACTTGTCGACATGCGAAAATATTGGAACTGCATTTCCTCATCCATGTCTCTCGTTTGCAGAACAAGCACAAAATAATTCCCCCGCCCATGGCCTCTACTGATTCAGGGGCTGTACATTCTATCTCCTTCGATGTCGCCTCTTATTTTCCTTGCAATAATTGCAGTTTGATCAACTGCTACTCTATAATGATCAGCTTCAACTCAAATATAACACACTTGGTTTCAGTCGCCATGGTTTTCTCTACACAAACACACTGCCAACCAGCGTTTGGAGGTGGAGAATTGTATAGTGCTCACGATGGCACAGGCCACTACAGCGTAACAAAGGTGTAGAGTCGACACAGAAGTATTTGCCCTCAAGGCAACTTCCACCTCTCATGTTAACCCCTTGTCATATCGGGGATATCTGGGAGACGAAAGCAGGCCAAGATCAATGAGTCTGTCTCTGTTTATAAGTATGTGTGTACATATGTGTGTGGGGTGTGTGTGTCTTCAGGGCTTTATCACAAAGTGTGTCTACATGTGTTGGTCTATCTCTAAGCATGTCCATGTGTATACGAATCTGTGAGTCTACATTCAGTTTGTGTGTGTGTGTCTGTGGACAAGTGGCCTGTCTTTGTTGATTAGATAGGAGGTGAGCTCTGCAGTAGGTGGACATGCAGGCTGACCAGTACACACACATGCAGCGTCAGGGGGGAACATGGGAGCGGTGTTTTTCCGCTGACCCTCTCGTTTAGCCCTGAGAGGCTCACAGAGGTGATAACCAGTCTGGCTCGAGGTCACCCAGATAACACGCCAGTACACAAAGTATTCTTCTTCTTGGGAGGATACACACAGAGATGTAGGTGAGTATCTGTAAGTGCAGGAATGCATGCACAAATATCTTTGTCCGGTTATAAAGGCTCACAACATGAAAACACATCTCTCAACATGACCTGTCACAGATAGTGTCCATCAGGGGAATATACCAAATGTCAAAAGGGAAAAGATGGGCAGAAAGTGCAAGATGAAATGTCGAGTATGTCGTGATAAAGTCAGGGCATTAGTACATTATAGAAAGATCCTGAAATCATTTTCCTTTTACTGGAAATATTTATGTCATTTCAAACCAGGAAACCTCCAAAGGCAAATTTACTTGAAGAAAATGGAGGAAGACAAGTGAGAGTACAAGAAAAATGGAAACTAGATAATTTAAATCAATTGCATTTTTTAAAAGGTGATCCATTTGGGGTTAAAACAAACACACTTGGTTACACATGAAGGAAACATAATACTGCACTATGACACATTTATCACCCTGTTACTTTGACTCATTGCCAGTCCATTTTCAGAGCTGAAAAGTCATCTGACACAAAAGTCAAAGGTCGCCTGATGCTTCCCAGAGCAGGGACAGGCCAGCAATGGTCAGAGGATGTTGGTGGATAAACAAGAGAAGCAGGAAAAGAGGTTTGAGGATTAGGAGCTACAGCATCAGTGAGGGATCAGTGCAGCCTATCTCATTACTCCAAGGCACAATAAGCACAACAACTCTCCGAGCACTTTATAATTGCCGCTTCCCAGGCAGCAAACAAGCTGTGTTTATTATCCTTTCTACTCCTTGGTGCTTTTATAACTAAAAAAAAAAAAAATCATCCTCTAATTGCCACATTTCTTTAATACCAACGGGCATCGGTTTCACGGGCGGTTTGTCTCCTGTCCTGGAGACGGCTGGTTAATAAAGTTTTTATCCGTCAACTCAGAGCACAGGGGAGGATCCAAGGTCACCACTGCATACTCAGAACCTGGCTAGCCGAGGAATCTACCATCACTTTTGTTTACATAATTACATAAATGAGATGTAATTTTCTTTTCTCAGCAAAAAAAGACAAGTAAACATAATTTGAGGCTGATTATGACTCAAGGACTTTCAAGGATCTTTTTTTCCCCTTCACATTCTAATCATCTCTTTGGCAATTATGTGCATTTCAAATATATTCTCTCAACTTCCATGTTTGTTTTTATTATAAACAACAATCATATTAAATATGCATTTCATTTTAACCTAATTGTACAGAAGAGAGAGGGTATGACTGCTGCCAAAAAAATCTAAAAGATTTAACTAAACAGGAGCCACACTCACACACACACACACACACACACACACACACTCACACACACACACACACACACACCCACACCCACACCCACACCCACACCCACACCCACACACACACACACACACACACACACACACACACACACAGTAAACTGACCAGCTTCTGCGGATGTTGGATCTCAGCATGGATTCTTCAATCCAGTAGTAGCATTAATTAACAGCTAAACCTTACATGCTGGCCTCCTGAACCCAAAACAATAAGACTGTCAGTATAAAAATGAATGCAACGCGTCCAACAGAGCACAGTTAAAGTTCAGAGGAATCATGATGAATCATGATCATAATTACAGATATCATACACTTCAGGAGCCACAACCATGAGGTTAGCAAGTTGGTTAAAGAGGGAGGGGGGTGCTTAATCACCACAAAATAATGACTGTTTAGGTTATTTAAGTTAAAATGGCACCGAAACTGACCTGTTTTACAGGCATGAAAAATAAAAATTTGTTGTAAATTTAGATTTCAAACAAATGACAATATTTCATACTATATAGTCTAATTTTGGTCAATAAATCAATTTATGACCATGACAATGATACATTTAAAAAAATAATCAAATTCATCAGCAACTGTGCTTATTTCTTTGTATATGCATTTATAATGTAAATCTTTGCATATCTGCTGAATGTATCTACTTTGGTTGGCAGTGTGATCCTACATGGATATATGTGGATACTCTCATATGATTACTCAATAGATTAACCTCTCTCCACTCTAATCTACTTTATCCCATCAACTAAGTTAACTCAGTGGCAGCAGCTTCGGGGAATTCTACAATTTATGTCAAACATCCACAATGTCTTTACTAGAGAAGAATTACATATCTCAGAAATAAAACATACTTAGTTCATGGGTAACTTGCCGAAATGGAGTTTGCTAACAAGTTGATGTTGGAGGTTTTTTTAATCCTTTATTTTTGGATATTTGGATTTGGATTTGTATATATTTACTGATGTTAGGCATCTACAGGCTTGCTCCAACAGTATTTTGTTGTACTTGTACACTGACAGACAAAGTAAAGGTTGATAATAACAACAAGTATAGACAGAGGGTTGTTGGCACAAAGATAACATCACACCTACTGGGTATCAACGTATGCCCTGTTAATCAGGGGGCAGAGAAACTGTTGAACTATAGGATGAAGGTGATTGGTTAGTATGGTTAGTATTTGCCGTGCCCCATCGCGGCTTCTTGGGTTAATTCCACACCAGGGATTGCACCGACAACCAGTTTACAAGCTACAGGAAACCAGCATGTTATCATGGTTTTTTGCTTTTTGGCTAAACCACAACTTGAATTTGGGAAAAGAAGCCAGCGATGATCGAGAGAACACTGGACATTGTTTTTCATCGTACACTAGATCCTGGTGTGACTTCTGCCCTCAAATGTAGTATATGCACAGTTTCTGTGTTATGTCTTCTAAGTGGTTTGCCACATGTCGAGGTCAGGGGTAAAGGCTTGGCGGATTAGAGCCTATATCGAGTCAATGAGGAGAGGCCATATGGGCAAATGAGATCCATGTCGGAGAAGCACTAATCTGGAAATGCCCTCTCGGTGACCAGGGATGGACACTACAGCAGCTCAAAGGCTTGGGGATTGGAAAGCAAGCTATGGCCTTGCTTTACTGTACCCTGTACATTAGCTCCCCCATCTGACCTCCTATACCGAGAGAGGAAAGAGCCTGGCCTTGAAAGTGAAAAACAACAAAATCACAATCAAAATAAACATATACTCTACAGCAACTGTATTCATGCTATTCTCCCAAAATATAATTATATTTCTGATACAAAATATAAAATGCACTATTTAATGTCTCAAATTCAGTTAATTCTCCAGTATTTGCAACTTACTTCTTGGGTTTCATAAAAAATATACATACATACTGTATACTGTAGATACAGATGTGTTTGAAGGGAAATAACTCACAGATAAAGAAATTTATACAGTTATTAGCAGACTGCTGCATAAATGCTTGATGTTTGCCCCGTAGCAAGTAAAGGAAAAGAAAATCATAAATAAAGCAGTGGGAGGTATGGCAAGAGAACAAAAATTAAAGCAGATTTAAAAAAGAGGGAGGGGGATATTTATTATGATACTGTCCCTCTGATTGGCTGTGAGGCGGGAAGCAGAAGGACAAATGGACAAATCTGAGGAGCTAATAAGAATGAATACGGAACAGCCCTCATGGGCAAATCTGGCACTAAGATGATAATGAGATTATAAAACCCCACTATATTGCAGCAAATTGTATAAGTGTTTCATTGAACCTTGTTGAACTTTCATTTATGCATGCCAGGCTCTTTCCCTTTTTGTCTCTCCCCTTTCTTCTTTTCCGAGGGATGATGGGTAGAATATGAGGAAGGAGGAGAGGATAAAATGCCTCCTGGAAAGAGTTTACCTAGTGCAGGGGTGAACTGAAGACCACAGACTGGGTTTTCCAGACACACATCTCATTAGCATAATCACCAAAGCCTTAACTTTTAAAGCACTAGTGCTCTGCATTTCAGATATGATCATAAATAAAATTTCATATCTATTCAGCATCTTTATGCATTTGTTAATTTAAAATACATTACTAATACAATACAAAATCTATGTTGAGTAGTAAATACACCTGAAAGCCAAAAGCATCAACATTTACACACCAGTGTTTTATTTTTGTCTTGCCCAAGCCTCGATGTTTTCTTGTTCAGTTAACTGAGTCAGATTTGATAATGACATGTGGTGCAATTAATGGCTACAAAATAAGTTTTGTATATAAAAGAAATGATGTTCAATCCCCCGTACATTAGACAATCATCAGCAAAGGTGAAAGGCTAGAATGATTTTGTTAAAAGAGAGGATTTAAAATAAAAAAAAGCTGGCATATACAAAGGAAGACACAGATGAGATCTGTGAAAATATAAAAGAGCTTAAAGTAAAAATTAAATCAAAGTTAACTCATAGTTCAAACGACCTTTTTAGTCCTGTAAGGATAACAAGATTAAATTCATCCTGGAAGAAAAGAGAACTCCCTTTGCAAATAAAGCCTTATTTCATGTTGAGGAATAAAGATCTTTATATTCGTTTTAAACTGGAAGTGAAGTGAATGCTTATAGTAGACGTTACATTCAACAAGGTACAACCTTATTTTAAATCCTTGAGGGGGGAAAAAACCGTGCCCAGAAATCCTTATCTATTTTTTGTATTAACTCACACATGAACAGCTCATGGATCGAGAAAACTCCTCAATGATTATTCTCTCCTTACCACTGCTACTAATGCATTATAAGCAGTATTACCATAAATGGTAATGCTATATAAATGTCAGTATATTGAATCAAGAGCTACCACAGCAACATCTATACTTATTTAAAATCATATAGATAGGCCAATGCAACACAATACTTAATGCGCTTCACATCACTACTTAAGTATTTCATGGTGTTTAACTTTGACCTGCTCTCACAATTATTAGCTTGACGTATTGATCACCTTTGTTTCATTCTGTTTGTCGTTGAAGATAAACAAACGGCAACACCCTTGTCAAAGACCTGTAGTGAGGGCTTGTATATCGACTGTGTCGGCATATCTTTGATTCTGATCTCAGTGAAGATGCATGTCTGATAGACAGCAAAGCACAGGATTAGATCGATGAACGAGGATACTCCTTTAGAATTCATTCAAAGAATTGAATCAAAGTGGTCAAGTCTTTGATTCAATGGATATATCCCACAGAGACAGCACCGTACATGATAGATCAGATTACCCTGTCACCACCCGACAAGATTGCGACCTATCAATGGACAGGCAATCACAGAAAAATTACGATTTGGGACAGTAATCTATCACTGTTGGATCAGAGGTTCATTGATTACTGTTGCTCCCAAAGTTTCCTGATACAAGGACACATCAGTAAATTAATTTTATCCGTTCTTTTTTTCATCCTCTTAAGATAAATTCTGTATAGTTCTCCTTTTCAGGCCTCTGAGATAGACCAGTTAAAGAACATCTAACATGCTAGTGTTCATAAATGGTAGATTAAACTTGGGCTTGTATAGCTATGTGATTAAAAAGTGTGGCGTCCAAAGATTATTATTTTTAAATCTAGATTAATCAGTGAATTAAAATGGTCAATCGTGATTAATAGCATTTTTTAATCAGATGCTTGAAATTCCAACATTTCACATTTCAAAAGTTTTTGACATCCTTGAATTGTTTACTACTGAAGCTCAGGGTACTTTAGTTTTTGTGTGGATAAAAACCTGCTTTTATAAAAAAGAAAAAGAAAAAGCAGCTTCTGGTAGGTTTAATGTTTGGACAATAAATGACAAAATTGGCTTAAGATTGAATAGTAAATATAAATAGGAACGGTAAAAAGTGAAATGTTTGATATCACAAATATTAATTTTCTAACACTGCGGCTAAAGGATTCCACGATGGCTAAACTACAGTACATCGAAAGGGACAAAATAGCTCTTAATGAATGAGTTTAAATAAAATGATTGGGTTCATTTTGGGCCTTAATCATATCAGGATTCATGTTAACGCTGAAGGCCTTAATAAAATTCTGAAATTATGAGATAAATCAGAATTACAAGATAAAAAGTAATTATTATGACATAAAAAGGGTGAATTATGAGATAAAAAGTCCTAAAAAATACTTACAAATTACATATTACTGTTTCACAATTGTCTCGTAATTATGGATTAATGTCTCATAAAATACAAACTTTTTATCTAATAATTTTGACTTCTCATCTACTAATTTCTGTTATATATCTCATAATATCAATGAAAAACAGAAATATAAAAGGACCCCTTTACATCAACTAAAATAAATCCACTTGAGTTGATACAGTTGAACAGTTAAAGAATCAGTACTCAATAACAATGAACTAAAGAACAATCCCAGAAATTTGGAGTCTTTGGCTTCAGCATTTTCCACATCATTATGATATGGTCTGACCCAGACAATAGCCTGATCCAACCTCAGTGAATCCAGGTCAGAGGTCGGGGTCCAGTTCACTGGAGTTTACTTGTCTATTTCCTGCAACGCTGGTGCAAAGTGTGCTGGCTCGGCTAAGAAAACACTGAAACACATATCTGAAAACACAAGCACAAACACACAGACATTTTCATATGATCTTCCATTGAGGCAGCGGACTTCCACCTTAACAAGCTGAAAAAACACTGGATGAAGGGCGTGAGGTCAATACGAGAGGGCCTGAGTTTCCTCTTCAAGAGTTAAGTCACACAAACGTCAGTCAGACAGTGTGTGTGTGTGTGTGTGTAAGTGGGTGTGTGTGCCGTCGCTTGTGTGATGAAGAAGTGCCGACAGATAGAGGTGTTTCACGGTCAGCCGTGCGTGGATCAGGGGGGGTGAGGGTTACAGTCAATTCAAACCTACGGCAGGAAAGCGCACTTTCACAACAAGAGCGTGACAACGAACGTGCGCATGTGTGTGTGTTCTTTGTATCAGCCTGTCTGCCTGCTCTGATTCTCAGACACTCTTTTGTGTCTCTGTGGTATCTTGCTACATTAATAACACTGAGCTACAGCAGGGCGAGCCTTAGGTAAAGAAGAAAGGCAGAGTGACCTCTCATGTCATTGCAGAAATTATTTCTCATTTCTTTAACAATATTGCATCACTTTTTCAGCCAACTCCCTGCTATTTCATGAAAGATACTAGAAAATCAAGAAATCCTTTCAGCAACGTCCTCACTTTTAACTATGGAAAGCCTAGTAGGAAAGCACATAAGGTGTGCATATTAAACAGTTACTTTCAGTTGTGTATTTATGTTGTGAAAGAAAATGAAAGTGAATCTCTTTGTGCAGTCCATTAGGGTTAATTACAGCCTTGTGTTGGGATGCTTGTAACAGAGCAGGGTTGGTAATTAAAGTACAGGTAAGACATTAACTTACTTTTGTTAGCCATTAATCAGTGTTTACCTTCAGAGAGCTCTCCCTTTGTAATTAATAATCAGCTTGGACAATGAGTAATCACCCAAGAGGAAGTTGTGTGTTCATGTGTGTGCTCATGTACAGCATGTCTGTTTTATTAGCAAAAGGGGGCTTCCCACCTTTGAAATAGCATCTTTATTGATCAAACGAGCCATCATCCATCTCAACAGGAAAAAGTCAATAAACTTAGAAGCAGCAACAGAGGAGCCCATACAAGAAAAATCATCCTAAGCGTGTTTTTCCCCTGTCTTTACTTTCAACTTCATTCTCTCACATCTTGTTTTTATGCATCTTTTGACATCTTAACAGCAAATTAAGATTTGGAATAAATATATGATTACCATGGTGAGCATCAGCCACTTAACCAGCACCCCCCTTTTCCAACATCTGCCTTGTTGCAACTTCCCCACACATACACGCTTTTCCAGCGGGAGATTGGTTAACATTTTTCTGAATATTTCGCTTTTTTTTTTTGGGATAGATCCGACCTGATACGATTCTGTAAGTGTGCCAGGCCACTGCGAAATGCCAGAGCAATGTCCTCCTTGTTGGAGCATATTCCTCTTTTAGTATATTTAAAAAAGGACAGAGAGAACAGAGGGAAGATTAGTACATGCAGAATAATGTGAGTGAACACTCCTGCCATGTGTTTTTCTCCCTCCCTCTTAGGCCCCACCAGAATGCCATGCTGGTACACTGACGTTGCTTCACAGATGATTAGGAATAACAGACAAGCTCTGACTCCACTTCTCCCTGCCTCTGCCAAGAATCTACCAGCATGAAAAACACAATCACCAGATCATCACTGCACTGCACAGTAAGGCAGAATTCAGGAGGAGGCGAAAGGGAGAAGAATATAGAAAGTATGAAAGAGATAGGAGAGAAGGAAGAGAAGATACACAGGCAGAATAAGCGGAACATCAAGATTTGGTCTTTAACACGTTCTTCCATCATGTTTATACTGCCCGGTCTCAGTGCCCTTTAGACATCTAAATGTGTATGTTTATGTGTGTGTGTGTGTGTGTGTGTGTGTGTGTGTGTGTGTGTGTGTGTGTGTGTGTGTGTGTGTGTGTGTGTGTGTGTGTGTGTGTGTGTGTGTGTGATCACTTATCATTCCCAACAGAAGCCATACCGGCATCACTGTGATCAGGGGTGTTTCCAGATTTGATTGACTGTGGTGACCCAACCCAGACATTGACTTAGTCAGGGGTGGCCTAAAGTCTGTGTTCACACATGAAACTTGTCCAAATAGCATTTATTTACCATATAAATAAGATTTATTTGGGGGATTTTTATGCCTTTAGAAGAGAGACTGGACAGTGGATGGAGTTGGAAATCAAGGCGTGAGAGAGTGAGGAATGACAAGAGGAAAACAAGCCACAGGTTTGATACGATCCCAGGAATGTAGCCTCTGTATGGTGTGTACAAACTAACCACTAGGCCACCAGCACCCTAATTCTTGTGTTTTTTTTTAAATTTAAAAACAACATAAATCTCCAATGCTTAGTCCTTGAAGGACCCAAAAAAGAATAGTATAATGCACCAATTAAAGAAAATATGCTACACTACAATGCCACAAAACATACTGCAGCTAGTTTGAATGTAAGTCCCACCCTCTCTCTGGCAAGACAGCCAGTAGGATTTCTCTTGGCACCTGGGGGGGGGGTGTGTGTGTCATATTATCAGGAGGGTGAGGGGTCGAGAGTTGGCAAGGGTTCACTCTTCTGTTCTGTTCTGTTCTGCCGAGACACTTTGTGGTCAACCCTGATTACCCCACCTACACCCAAGCACATACTCTTAACATAGCAACGCCGACAACAGCCGTCATGGCAGCAGAACAGTTGACTGTTGGGAGCTGTGTGTGTTCATATGTGCCTTGATTGAAGTGCCAGGCCATGATGCCCTGACAGCCTTCTCTCAACCTTGTCCCCTTTGCTGCTCTGCTGTGACTCTCACCACAATGGCCGCTGCCTGTGAAACCTGCCAGGCTGCCAAGGACACAAAGACGAAAGAGACAACCTTTGACATCAGAAGCTGCCACCAAAAGACCAGAGACAAGCTGAATTGGCAGCTCTGTTAACAGGCCAGGGACTCAGATCTATTCAGCTTGGTTTAAAGTTGCAGAAGTCAATAGAGCACAAGTCAATAGTGCATGGATACAGATGGACGCTGTGTCAAACAGGTCTGTGTTAGGACAATGTCAGGCATGCCAACGGATTTTGAAAAGTCGAGCTCAATATCTTGGCTCAAAGGTTGCCATCTTTTGACCGACAGCAGTCCCTTAGACGAGACATAAAACATCAAGGCTAAAAAAGTGACATTTGAACATGAAATACAGTATTGGGTTTTGTATTGAAGGCTGGATGACATTTCAAGGAGCTGATTCACTGGTAGATGTTAAGGCCACCCTCCCACGCAGCTCAGTGTGGAACATGGTGTTTTAGTAGCAGAGATGAGATAGCAGTGTTAGAGATGTATTCACTGACATATGCAGCATGTGTAAGATGACCTATACATTCACCGTGATGTCACTGCAGGGCTTTGAAGAGAATGAAAGACCTCCAGAATGATGATGGAAATAAGTGTGGTGTGTGTGTGTGTGTGTGTGTGTGCAAGTAAGAGTGTTTTGTATGTGTTCACGTGTATCAGTCGATGCTTCAACAAATCAGGTAAAAACAGATGAATTATACAGTTATGTCTGATAGATATTGTTTCTTAATATTTGACTTTCCTCTTGTCCCTGTGTATGCGCGCCTGTGCGTGCATTCCTGAATGTGTGTCACTCTTCAAACAACACTGCAATCATCATCTCTTATCAACGGTCATGTCGAGGATTACAGCTTTCATCCCTAATCCTACATTAAGGACACATTCTAATGATGGCTGTGACATCATCAAGGCCAGTCAACCACGGAGAGGGCGCAGAGACCAGAAAGCCAAACACCACAGGAGAGGATTAATGAATATAGGAGAGTGAGTCGATAATGAAAAAGAAAGAAGGGCACCACAAAGAAGACAAAAATAGAAAAAAAATCAAAAAAGCACATTTCTGTGGCGTGCATCAGACGGCCTCTGTTTCTGTGTGTGACTCAAGTTAAACTGCTGCTGCTTCGGTATTTTCTTAGTTTCAGCTCTACACAGAACTCATATCTACCCATCAAACACAAGCATGTGCATACAAAAACATGGTCAACATAGCACACTGCACTAGCACATGTGCACTACTACAGAGAAAGCACACACAGATACACAAAAAACTTGTAGGATTGTATTTCTATTAAGCACAGTGATTTAAGAAAGAAACTCCAGCAAATAATTTAACCTACTAGAACTGAAACTTCATTTGTGACAGTCTCAATTTGATTTATTGCATTAGCTGTTACTGGAAAGATATAGTGCCTAATAAACACATCACGTTTACTCCTTGTATTTGAATTATTAGGACATCATAAATGTGCCCTTCTGGAATTTTCTGCTTGTTTTAAAAAGTTACAAACTAACATTAAACACTAACGCTAGATAATATGTACATAGCACCTCATGCTAGTGTATCAGTACGTTTAGTGCTCTTTTAAAAGTCAAATCCCTTGAACAATCATTTAATAATATGCTGGAAAAAGATATTTTGTAACATTTTAAATAGTGCTGAATTGCCCTCCTACACAGTTTGTTTTCTACCTGCAGAGACTCGGGGGCAGTCAGTCAGCATGGGATCCAGCGGTGTGTCCAGGGGCTCTGGACTGGATACCCAGTTACAACAGTGCTGTAGGAAGAGAGAAAAAGAGGTTAGTGATTAAAAACTCTGCGTGCAGATTTAGTTCTTCCATTAAAGGCATTTTAAACGACTTCTATATGGATTACTTATGGCATGTTGAGGATTTCTTTGCGGGAAATGTAAACCTGGCAACCATTAGCCTTCAATATTACTTTAACAAACACAAATAACTATGTGCTCACAGACTGAAAAATAAATAATACAGAGAAACAAAAAACACTTGGGATTGTATATCTATTAAGCACAGTGAGTTATGATTGAATATTGTTTTCACATACACAAAGGAATACACACGCACAGACTGAAATATAAAAAAGGCATGGATTTTGATTCTAAAGTGTATTTATATTATCTTGAGGTTTTTGATTATAATAAGAAACCCAAAGAGATAACAGTAAGAAATAAAGAGAGAAGTACGCAGAAGGCAGAAGGAAGTAAGAATAAAAAGGTATGGGAGACAAAGAAAATTGGGACAGGTGTGGAGGACAGGGGGGGGAAAAGGTCAGTAAGCAGAAAAGATGTGTGAGGATGAGCGAGGCTGGGGGAGAGACAGAGAGAGAGAGATAAAGAGAGACAGAGAGAGAGAGATAAAGAGAGACATAGAGAGAGAGACAAGAACACGCAATTAAAAGCCGTGTGACATGTTGCTCAGACAGCTTGGCGTTTGTTTGTGGTGGAGTCTGAGGCCTTCTACCATGCATGATCAGTGGGTGCCCTGGGGGAGGGTGTCTGCCCAGCTTGCTGACCCATAACCCCCTGCAAACACCCCTAGTCCTCTCAAACCCCCTGCGGTTGACAACTCTACTGTCAGAAAGAAGAGGAGACCTCTTCATCTGTTTTTTTTTTTTGTTGTGCGCTGTCTTCATCTCCCTGTCTGTGTGGCACTCCCTCTTTGTACCTGCTGGGTTCTTTCAAACACGAGTGTTCATTTACAAAATCGCTGGTTTTCTGTTGATTAACTAAACCCTTTGATACTTCAAAATAGTGTACTTACCCAAGATTTCAATTTCATTCTCTTGGTTTACAAATAACGACATATCAAAGTGTGTTCTTCCCTTTTGACCATGCAATGTGGAGCTGTGTGTGGTGGCTTGTAAGGTTCATACAAAAACAAGGGAAAAGGGAGAGAGGAACACAGGGAGGTTCACAGGGAAATCTAGGAGAAGACGTTCCCCAAGATAAGATAAAAGTTCAATAGAAGAAAGAGAAAATGTAAAGAGATTAGAATGTGCAGCTGGCGTCCTTCGGAATCACTGCTTATCTGCCCTTGTTTACTTTCACCCTGGGCCCCTGACAGTCATTACAGTGTTGTGCATGCTTGTGTGAGCGTGTGCTTGTGTGTGTGGGTCAGTGATTGCATTGCGGGGGGTCTCCCACGAAGATGTGCAGCGTTGTGAACCCTTCAGACACAAAAATACAAATGCACATGTGCTTTCACATTTTTGCCCTTAGTCACCCTGACTCCCGAGGCCCTGGAAAAAAGAGGGACTGGATACAAAGATCTATGAAAAACTCCAATTTCTAAAACACACGTGCACGCACACGCACACGCACACGCACACGCACACGCACACACACACAGACAAACATTTCACACTATACAAAAGTGCAAAAAAAGGGCAACATTCCACTTTTACAAATCCCCATCCAAACAACCAGCACACTCCATGAAACATTGAAGTATTCTGAACTGCTCAGTACACATAGAAAGACAAACAGATTTGTTGTCCTTTGTTTGTTGTTCAAGACCACATTGAAGAGGTCTGCAAAAAGACAAAAGAAAGATTTATTTTCTTAAATGACTGAGATAGGGCAAGTACAAACTATGTCTTCTCCTTTTTTTTTTTACTTCAGTGATGTTGATTGTCCTACAGAGATGCAATGGTGCATGTGTTTGTTTGTTTGTTCCACCAATTAAAAATCTGCTTTACGCTCTATGAGTCAGCCTATGGAGAAAAGGTTTGTTAAGGCTTGCTGACAGCCTTGTTAGGTTCTTGTTGGGTTCTTGTGTGTCCTTGGTTCTCATGATCTTATGATAGTTGTTATGGTGGGTCTTCTGATGGGTGGGATAAATATGTTTGTTGGGTATTTTGTTGTATGTTTTTTTTTTTTTTTTTTGATGATGTGGTTATTTTTTAGGTGCTTATGTTGTTTTGCTATGATCTTTGTATGATTTTGCTGTATTCCAAAGCACTTTGTAAACCTGTGTTTTTAAAGGTGCTATATAAATAAAGTTATTATGACTATTATTATTATCATTATGATTGTCTCAGACCCTAGCCACGCTGTGAACAGAGAATATGACACATTACTATCAAACCTGAGGTGCACAGTTGCACCCTTTCACAAGGTCAGACTGAAGCACTCTTTTGTACACATATCACTTCTGTCATTAAATATGGAACTTCATCCCAGATCAAGGGTATGTTGAAGGCCTCTGAATATTGTATGTTTCTTTGAATCCTGACTTAAATTTGTATGTTATAAATGGAGCTGCTGTGAGTCAAATTAAGACTGATAAAAAAAGTTGAATCAAGCAATCATTAATTCAACCAACAGTCAATATGTAAAACACTGAATTGAAATGCACCTTGCTGTCACTGTACAGCCAACTACAGTTAAAGCAGCTATGAAAAAAAAATGCCTGATTGTTCATGTGCCACATCTTGCTCTGTCCCTAGTGATTTTACTTTAAGCTTTTAAAAAATATAGAAACTCATTGCAAGAGATGATCAAGATGAGGCATCTGGCCCATGTATGCAAATCTCAAATCAACTAATAAAAAGTAGCGCATTATTACTCTCTTTACAAACAATAATTCCATTGGGAAATGTTCAGAAAGAAGCCTACTGTAAAAAATAATGTTCGGTTCCTATGTGTGATTAATTCCTATATAATCTAAAAAAAAAATAATCAGTTCTCCAGTTCTTCAGTCCTGTTAATCGAAAGGGCTTGCATTTGAAAAGTGTTATAGTATAAGAGGAACCAAAGAGGTCATGGACAAATCGGCAGAGAGATGAGGGACTGAGCAGGATTGGGGCTTTAGTGTTGGGGGAAGATGACAAGTCATCCAGTAAACACTGGCATATTGTGTATTTTTAGATCCTCTGCTTTGCCCTATATGTGCTCTCCTCTGAGCCTGGGCTGGAGGGCAGAGCGGTGCGGAGCGGCACAGGAGCAGTGGGGCTCCTTGACTGCTACATCAAGTGTCTCATTGTATCGCCTTTAATTCATTCAGTCTGTCTCAAGGAAGATGTCAGCTGGGCTGTGGAGCAGTGGGTTAGAGTCGGCTGGAAGGAGGGGAAGGAGGGGAGTCTTTCAAAGGGCCCTCCTCCCTCCCCCTTACCTCCACCAGCACCACCAACGGAGGCAGGGAGGCCGGGGTTTGAATAGATTTGTCAAGGCAACAACACACATGTGCTGCGTGCACACAAACGCTTGCATAAATGCACGCAAACACACACACACACACACACACACACACAGACACACACACACACACACATATAGAGCACACAGCCCCAGTGCTGTGGGAGACCGCAGGCATAACAGCAGTCACATAAAGGCGAGGCCTGCTGGCTGGGATTAGAGGAGAGCGATGTGACAAAAGGATGGCACATCAGATCTGCTGCCTCTGACGCATAGCATCATCACTTCAAGCAGCTCGTCTGCCGATCAATGGCACCATTGAACTAAAGGCAGACTGAAAAACAAACATGTAAACAGATTTGACTCTCCCCCCACCTCAGCTGCTCTGTGCATGTCTATCTCTGTATGCGTTTGGATTAAGGCTGGATATACACACGTTACCATGTGCTCACAAAACTAGACACATTTTTGCACAGTGTGTTTTGTTACACTTACATCCCAACTTCAACATCATACAGGAACAAAGTTGAAAAATGTCTCAAAATTGTGCAAGTTGTCAGAGCAAGTAGAAGCTGTTGCTTAATGCTAAAGCTAACCATTGCGCTAATAGTTTGGTCCGAGTGTGTAATGACAAGCAGGTGTCAGCTCTTTCCCTCTGCGCCGATGCTTTTAAGCCTTCTTTGTCGCATGTGTTTCTGTGGGTCTGCATGTGTGTCATCCAGCACCTGCTTCTCTCTGCAAGTCAAAGTGGAAGGCAGCCTGCTTCTTTCACAAACACAACAAACACACATGCACACATACTCAGAGGGTAATGGACCAAAAACTCTGCACTCAGCTGATGGCAGGGTGATCTAATGGAGCCTTCATGGGGACCAGATAGGTCTCTTATTGGTGTCCATATCAACTAGACAGAGAGTGCAACAGGAATACACACATACTGCATTTAGAAAGGAAGGAATACTCCCTGCCCCCCCCCCCCAAAAAAACAGCTGCTAATAGTAAATAACACACTATAAATTCAATTTAGACCCAAACTAAGAACATTTATTATCACAATGCAAAACCTGAGCATTAAACAACTTCCTAAATAAGTTGATGGAATAATAAAATACATTTAAAATTCCATGTTGATTTTAAAGGACACATAGGCTATTCCATGTAGATCTGAATACAAATAGCACACAAAATATATATGTAGAGTGGAAATAATCATATACAATTGCCTCCATTTAATTGTAAAACCCCATTTCTACCACCTCTTTCTGAGAGCACCCTGGACTGAGCCCAATGACAGAAACTCCACGCTAAGTGTACAAAGTCTCCTAAACCATAACATACATGACAGCCTGCAGCCTAACTTCTCAGAAAGTAGTCCTGAGTATCACTTTCTGCTCACTCTCAGTGTGTCTGTCTCTCTCCCACCTCCTCCAGTGGCTGTATAATCTCTATGGATTAGGATGGTTTATTCATGACCATAGTGTACTCTTTATGACTGTGTGTGTGTGTGTGTGTGTGTGTGTGTGTGTGTGTGTGTGTGTGCGTGCGTGCGTGCGTGTGTGTGTGTGTGTGTGTGTGCTCTGGGCAGGCCACTAGAGTGTGACAGCAGGCCAGCACAGTGACAGGAGACACCTTGGAGACTGTGACAGGCTGCCAGCTGTACACCATCATTCGCATTTCTCTCCCTCACTCACTTCTCCTCACTATACAACTCATCTTTCTCCACCTACATCTCTTCTTCTCCTCTTCTCCATCTATATTCACTCCATTCATATCCTACCTGTCTTTTTGTTTTGCTTTTCTACTGCTCTACCGTGGGCTTTCTCTGCACCAGTCAACGGGATTTAAATAATTGAACATTTCCCATACTTTATTTCTTTGCTTATTTCTCCTTCAGTTCCAGTCAATGAATGGATATTTTCTATCTTTTGCCTCTTCTTAATACCTCATTTTTTTTCTGCTCTCTCACCTTTTCTCAGTGTTTTGTCTCCTGGCAGTGACGTCAGATGCCCCTCATCTGACCCATTTGCTCCAAATAACCTGGCCCAGCAGGCACTGATCTCCAAATCCCATCTCCTCTCTTTTACTCTCCTCTTCTCATCGCTCCATCCCACTATCCTGTGACCCCTCGAACCCTGGAGGGAGGGAATTAACTCTGTCCTAGGAGAACAGAGCAGTGCACAGCTGGGGGTGTGCCAGCATTGCATAGACATGCTCATACGTCACCCATATCTATGAACCACCCAGGACATTATTCAGGTTCACAGCTCGCGCTTCCCCCCTTGTGATATGCGGTTTCTTCTTGTTGTGTAAAACCATAACTTTATGTGCATTGCAAGTGTTGTTCATGTTTTCGCAAGATCCAGCTTTGTATGGATTGTTGATGAAGAAGTCCTTTGTAAAGGAGAATTATACGCTTCTGCTGTGTGATCACTGAAAGCCAAACATCGGGAAACTGAGCCAACAGTACAGACCCCCAGATCAGCTTAGAGTCATGGGATTAGCATATTGGGAGGAACACAAAGGGACTCTGACCTTTTGGTGGGAAAACAAAGACATAGACAGCATTGGTTTTTTAATGTAAATGGCTGGGACAAATTAGATTTTGGATTTACCTCAATCCTCTTTCTGACCCGGGGCTTGTTAACTAGCACTGCCATCCCCGGGTGATGTGATGAAATACTGAATTTGAATATGAGCTAGTTGAGTATAGGGTATTATTTGAACACCCCCCAATGGATAACACGATACTTCTCACAGATCCACAGTATATACAGTATCTCTGCAACCACAATGGCAGACAAAGACAAGACACTTTTTTGTTGTCATGAATACCATTTCTATCCATCATGGAATTGACAAAAAATAAAGTCATTGACATCTGTTATTCCAATAATTAAATCCAAATGTTTTACATTTCAAAAGATGAAGGCCTTTTGTTGCTGTAAAATTAATATTAAATTGAAATTGTTCCAATGTTGTATATGAAGATACCAGTTATGCCTGGGATAACTATAAACTTGCAACATGTTATGAGCACTGTAGTAGAATACTGAGAGAAATCCTGGGTTGGTAAGGATACAATTCTGATTAAGGGATAAGGTTTGAAAAAAGAAAGAAATCTAGAGAATTTCAAATATTTATCTTTTATATAAATGAACACAAGTTTTTTTTTTGTTTCACAGGAAGGGCAAAGCATAGCTGTGCAACTGCTGTCCTCTAGATAAATTCTATTAAAATTACACAAGCTCTCCTCTTATTTCAGCCAAAAAGGGACCATGGGTTAATGAGTACGAGAGAGAGTGTATCCTTGCCCGTCCCTTTCCTCCAACCGGACAAAGAAGGTTATTTCAGATTTATTGTTCTGGGTAATCATCACAAATAGAAAATCACTTAGCATTCCAATTATGATGTGTCCCTTAGATGAATCAAAAAATAGGAAATGCCAGACAGGGAGAAGGGGGCCAGTGCAACCTTGAATCCCCACAACACAAACTTACATACATACTTCAAGACAACATATCTCAGCACACAAACCAAACACACAGACAAAATGGGAGATGACAGAAATAGCAAAACAAAAGGCAAGGGGATATAAAAGAGGATGTAATACAAAAAAAGATATAGTGTGTGTGTGTGTGTGTGTGTGTGTGTGTGTGTGTGTGTGTGTGTGTGTGTGTGTGCGTGTGTGCGTGCGTGTGTGCATGTGTGTATGATATTTGCATCTCTGGCTCAGGTCTTGGATGGTCCTCATCTGTATGTGCATACTGAGTGAGCCCAGGTGCTGCGTATGGCTCAGAGGTCACACCAGAAAGGGCAAGTGCTAAAATGAAGCTAACACAAATGCACATGTGCACGAGCATTCTATCTCACATGCTTACCCACAAGCACACACAAACACCAGCATGCATGCACACATGCATACCATGGAGGTCTAACTGTCTTAGTTATTCCTTGACATGCACCCAGGAAGAGTAGTCAGGGCTTGTTTAAAAAAAAAGACACAGAGGGCAAACACGCAAACAATGGTTCTCTGTGAGTGTTAAGTCTAGCTGCTAGTCCAGGGTACCTGTGTAGGTCAACAGGGTTCTGAAGGTATAAATATAGAGTAAGGCGAAAGCTGGGATACCTTCGCTCATAGCTGGGAAATTTACATGTCAAGATGAAATGGAATGGACCCTTGTACAGTTTGCCCGTCTCCCTTTGCCTTCTCTCTGACGTCTCTCTATTAATGTATGTCTTTTGGATTCTGTTTGTGCTTTCGGGCCTATGTGTTTGTAGCATGTCTCACAAAAACCGAGTGAAAAGTTGTCATTTCCCTTGGTCTTAATAAAGTGTATGAAATTGTATAAAAGTAAATTCATTTTTATTTGGTTATCTCACCTGCTGCATCCAGTCTAGTGTCCCTTTGCTGGTGTCCTGTAGCCAGATGTTGTGAGCCGAGTCGGTCAGAGCCACAGCGCACACTCTGTTCTTCACCTGCATTTCCCTCTGATTCATCTGCCAAAGAAAACAAATCAAATGTTAGTCACCAAGGCTGCACGGAATCACTCACTTTTGAGAAACAAACTGCTCATTTCATACAACTTTGGATTGAAAAGAGACATGATGCTGTGCGAGGTTTGAATTCATGTTAAGAAAATAAATGTGCTGTTTTAATTAGATAAACAAGTGTTAACGTGTTTTAATAAATATCAATTGTATGTAGTACCCTACTAAGATGTTATTCCCTGTCAAACACACACTGTCAGCATGTTCCCCTGACAATGATAGCAGTGGCCCAGTGGACAGATTTGTAACCAGCGGACGCAGATTCGACCTGGTGTACAGCATAATGTAGAAAGTGAAATATGAAAGAGCTCTTCCACCATAGCGTGTCCTTGTCACGTTCTGTGCAAATGCCCTTCCCTGTGCACGTTCAGATACCTCGGCCCCCATTCTTAATACCCTTTCCCTTCACTTGACACAGAGGATGTGGTGTCCACGGACTCGTCTTCCTATTCCCCTCTGAATGTCAACGCCAAGGAAAATGTCACACAAAGAACTTGTTACTGCACTACAATAGACTTCCCACACTGCTAGTCCCACCCCAAGGAGTACTGAAGCCAGGCCTTGGGAACGAGCTGTTTCACTCTGCCTTGCTTTAAGATAAAACAGGAAGAAAAGAGAACAGGACTTACAACAATAGGTTGACAATCACTTACAGTATACATTCAGTAGGGCTTGGAAAAAAGACTTGTGAACTAAGGATATTCAAGCAGTGCAGAAACTCACTTTTATTGGTTGTTACCTGACCAACTACAATTTACAGATAATGGCAAATAATCATCTAGCTTGTGCTTGCTTGTATTTATTGAATAAATATGGGCTTTTAAAAGCATAGTTGGAATACAATAGAAAAGGGTTAAGGCTTGAGTACAAGCTGTGGTTTGATCAGGTATAGAGGGTATAAAGGTTCCACAACATCATGAATCAAAGTCTGACACTGAGACTAAAACTAAGCAATTACCCCTCTTAGACAAGTGACACTGGTCATCTACCGCCAGCACCGGCGCAGACTGGCTGGCTGTACATCAAAATGAAGGTGGGCATTTGAATACATCCTCCCATGCCCAGCCAAATTAAAGTGTGAGTATATAGAGATAAATGGAACCTATTAAGACCCTAAGGACTCATATATCATACAGCTGATAAGGCTTCCACTGTGGAGTCTTCACCATAGTGGGGGATAGAGCAGACTAAGAGGGAAGGTAAGAAAAATGGTTTAAGTCTGCAACTGTTATACAATAGACATCAAAGATGGAAGCAGCACGAGTGCTCACACAAAATCTCACAATTACATACCAACACACGGTCAGATACACACTCCTTCTATGTTCTCCACCCTCTTCCATGGTTGGTTGAAATGCTTTTCTCTGGCAGAACTCGGTACGTGGGAGTAGCAAAGTCAACCTTTAAAAACTGGAAGTGTCAGTCAAGGTCCTGTTTTCTGGCGCTAGCCAAACTGGCTAGTTACAGAGTATAGCAGCTAGCAGAGGCCAGGAAGCAGGAGGCAGTGTTCGACTGCCCACGGAAAAATCTAAGTGCATGGCTTCAAACCAGTCAAATATAAGTCTGGGCAGAAGCTTTAGATTTTCCACTTTCGAGAGGATAAATAGGTCTCTACTTGGTCATATTGTTTGTCCCTCTTGGGCCCAACATTTTTCTTTCAGATGGAACAAGTACTTCATGGTTTGGTTCACCATAATATTCAAACTGTAACTGTATATGCTATAATATATTTGAAAAATGGTGGAAGTTAACTATGTTTGCCAAGATGAAATGCTTTAAAGTTAAGAAAATATATTAAATATATTCAGAGAGATGGAACAAGAAATAGAATAAGAATATTTGTGAAGATAACCAGAGGAAGTGTATGAATCAGAACAGATAGAAGAGCACTGGACAATTACAGTAAGGGGTAGTTTCCATGAATGACTGACAGTCCCAAGATGAGGAAACAGTATGTACAGTATAGTCAAAGAAAAAGACACAGATGGTAGAGAGGAGGTGAAGTTGGGTTTTAGGTGGTTCTGAATTGACATGCCTGAAACTTCAGTGCTGCATCTACAGTAATAACTTAGACAGTGCATGGTCAATCTTGCAGAAACTGACATCTCATCAAGCAGACAGATGAATGGAGATTTTTAATTAACATGTATTATGAGGTCTTTAGATCTAAAAGTTGCAATTGGAATTCTTTAGATAGGGCACCTGTAAAGACTAATGTTATCTTAGTAAATATTTTTTGGTTTGAAATTCTATTCAAACTTCTTTCTCTCTTCCCCTCTCTATCCAACATTGTGTCAAAGTTTCTCTCGATTTGCTATTCAAAGCAATAGATCAAATGATCAGGACCTTCCACCAAACAAAGTCTGTTTTTCTGATGATGCTTCAGCTGCAGATTAAAGACCATAGAATTCATCTCTCAAGTCTGGCTACATCAATCATTTTCTCTCACAGCTCTCATTGCAGCTATGCAAGCAGACATGTGGTTTGCTGTGGTAACAGTTGGGGGAAAAGGTTGACAAAAAATGACTCCAGGAGAGAGTGGCTATGCAGTTTGGCCCTTAACCGCAATGATTCTGACACCACTGGGTCCCATGTTTTACAAGCCACAATGATAACTGTGGTTAGCTGCATGTTGAAAGATAAATCTAAGTGTGTCTGTGTCTTCTGTTAGATGGAAGAGACTCAAGGTTAGCTTACAAACCAGCTAGAACCATAAAGCCACATGTTCCCAAGAGGGCTGAGACGTATTCTCACATGGCCCATCATGTTGTACACATCTATGTTTGTGCGTCAGCGTTAGCCATCTTTATCTAGAAAGTTAGACGTGCTAATCCAGTGTGTAACCACAGACTGCAGCTTTAACAAGGAAACAGGCCAGCTGTTGTGATAGGTCTTGTATCAGACGGGGAAAAAGAAAGAAAAACATGTGGAAATACTTGTTGCGCTAAAACCAACACACAGATGTTGAGACATTTGCCGCCTCTCTGCTGGCCTTTCCATCTATGCTATAGCAGCTGGATACGTGGATTGAACTTTGGTTTGGGGGTTAGACATTAGGGAGTATAAAACATTTTAAGACAGAGTAATGTAGAAGTTTATTCGAGGAGGTTGAATGGATAACAAAAGTATTCTTGGAGCACTAAGAAGGACTAAGGACAAAGAGCAAGACGGAGGAGAGACGGACAAACTTTACTGATCCCCAAGTGATAAATGTATTTTTTTCCCCAGCTCACATGGAGATCAGACCTTGAAGTCAGTTTCAGAGCAGCGTCTCCGGAGCAAGTTTACTTCATGATCTGAAGCCTAAACTCTAAAAAAATAGGAGGAAGATCAACCTTAAAGGCTAATAATTCATATCACTACAAGAGTTTGAAGGACAGCCTCCTTAATGTACTTTCTAGGGTACATTGATGAAATGTAAATCATCCCCATTCTTCTTCTGCATCTTTACCGGCTCATTAATATAATTCTTTTTTACTTATGAGAATTATTTTGCATCAGAAACAAGTGCGCTATGGAAACACACTTTTAAAGGATTTTGTGAGTTGGATTTATTTTCACTCCATCTACACATTACGTTTAAATTCCTCTGAAGCTGAGTCACATCTGATGACGCAAACTTCAGTTCACCCCCACATATATTCAAACTCTGGATGAACTATGCAATCCTTCAACCTCTTTCCCCCTCTCTTTCTCCTCCTCACAAACCATTGCTCTTTTGATTCCTCAGCAGAGGGCCTGGTTGCTATAGAGCTCCACAAACATCACAGATTTCTGACACCCTGGTTGGCACAATTCGACTAATTCCAGCTTTTCACAAGCTCTATCAAATAGCCGAGCACCACACATCGGAGCCACACAAACACACACACACACAAATACAGTGACACACACATACACAGAGAGACTGTTCTTTAACCCCTGTATCTTGTACCTGACCTCTCATATGGCCCTCGGCAAAGTACAGTGTTTAGCGCTTTAAGCTGCATCCTGCTACAAAGCCAGCTAATTGCTGTACTTTCTGTTGAGTATAATCTTATTTCACCACTGACATAGAATGTGATATGTAATGGGTGTGTGTATGGGAGTCCGTGTGTGTGTGTTTGTGTGGATACAAAGAAGGGAAGGGGGGCATATTAATCATGTTTATTTATCTGGACTAGGAGTTGAAATAAGCGACGAGACATCATTTAACAGCATGCTAAGCTAATCTCTGCTCGAGATAAATACTTCATTTCTCTCCTCTCCCCGTGACGCTCCTTTGCTCGCGACTGCTCTGCTCACGCTACATCTAAACACCGGCAATAATAAAGACAATTATTTAGGCCTTTGATAATTATGTGTCAAAGGCAGCGAAAGCCACTAGATAATTGGGCGAAAACTGAATGGTAATCCACAATGGAGATCCCCGTGGGGAGACAGGCAGACTTATCCCCAGAAAGAATGCAGAGCAGGAGAAAAGAGAGAAACAGGCAAAGACAGAAAGATGAGAGCTCTTTAAGGGGCATTGCTCACTGTCAGATAGTCAATGTGAAAAGCCACAATTATACAAAGAGAGAGAGTGGGAATAGAGTGCAGCAAAACAAGAAGGAAAACAAGGGACAGCGAGAGAATGACAGAAAATGAGTGAAAAAGAATACAAAATGTGGAGTGTTAGTGGGAGTGGGCAAAGACTGAGCAGAGGCCAAGGGAAGGGAGGGGAGAGAGAGAGAGAGAGAGAGAGAGAGAGAGAGAGAGAGAGAGAGAGAGAGAGAGCAAGGAGCGCCCCGTGACGATGCCAGTCAGAGATGAGGCTTATAATGTGGCTGCTCCATGCACTGCCAACAGCCGCAGATAATCTAGGACTACCCACTGAGCAATGAAGCACTGCTTAAATATTTGATTGATTAACTGTCCTGTTGCTGCCAGAGAGTAAGAGGAGAGCATCAGAGAAGCCAGGACGAACACAGGAAAAACAAACAAACATGTATGCGGGTGCACGCCGAAAGGTTGGGAAACACATGGCGCAGACACACTGACACATACACCCCCAGAAATCCCTACACGCCAACATTGGAATAGGAGCACAAACACAAACACACACAGACGTGTACACATTGCAAGCATGTGTAGAGTCTGCAAAGACAGTGGCAAGGGCTGGAAAACAAACATAAAGGCTGACTGATGCAATAAAGACAATAGACTTTTGGACAAACAGTGGTTAAGATGATGATCCTCTGTTGGATTTGCTTTTAAACACCGGTGGTTCATCAGTCAGCACATGGATGACGTTCATGTGCTATTTCTCGTATTCCAATCTGTTCAGAACTGTGTGTTGTCGGCATTTGATCTCAGGTCATCGTTGGGTGGGAGTGGAAGCTGCAGCGTGTTCATTGACTCTACCTGACCTGTCTGTGACATATACACACACACACACACATACAGAACACACTTTTCCCTGTTCATCCCTGGCTGTGAAAACACAGGCAGCTGGCCCCCCATGCTCTGACACCCTCTACAGGAAGAGACAACACCAGCGCTTCCCGTGGCTTTGAAGCGGCAGTCCTAGGTCCCCTGTCGGTCCCCAGCTTCCTTTGTATTAACCGCAGGAAGGAAGCCCACTCTAGCACGAGGCCACAGGGCCCGAGGGAGTAAGAGTTTGTGTGTTTGCCTCTCAGAGTTGTGAGTCATGCATTTGGTTGCAGGGATTTTTCCCCTCTGACTATGTAGTGCATGAACTCTGTTCATGGTGAGGGTGTTAGAGAGGGAAAGACAAGAGTAGGAGAAAACTGCAATAACTTCCTCTCCTATTTCCTCTTTCCTCTCACGGCTGTTTGCCACATGCATGATGGAGGGGCAATTCTGAATTGTTAGAGTGACAGCAACGGACAGTGGGGGGTGATGTGTGTTTCAGTACATGTGAGGGAGAGTTATTTGTGTATAAACATGTAAACCACACGCACGCGCTCGCGCACGCACACGCACACGCACACGCACACGCACACGCACACACACACACACACACACACACACAAATATACACCAGCGTAAGTAAAGGGTGGTGAGGAAAAGGAAGGCCAATAAATATTTACTGACACAGCACAAGTAGAGAATGGTTGTCCACTTGTGGAAACAAAAGGCAGAGGATGAGGAGCGGCGTGCCAGGAAACCTGCCGGCTGCAGGCGCAGTGCCCTGCTTGTGCCCGCATGGAAAACAAGAGGAAGAAGGGGAAGGGAGGACGGAGGAGGGAGAGAGCAGGGAGGAAGGAATTGAGGGAGGGAAGGCAGGAGGGACCAGCAGGGTTGTTGGTAAGGGAGTCCACATGAACAATAGATGCCTGGTGCAAAGAAAAAGCTGTTAACTTAAAAAATGCATTTAGTTTCTAAAAGTTGAGTGTGTGTTCTTTAATGGTGTCTAGATGGTAGTTATCGGTATTATTCTTTTAAAATAATGTCTCTTAAAAACTGCCCACAAAATTAGAAGTAATTTTAACCTCAATGTTTTCTTTTATAATTTCAGAGTCCCTGAAACACACTCATTTCTGGTACTTTTGCCTTGTATGACATGTCTTTTATTTACATGGAATTGCATTCATATTGTTCATATCTAATAAACCAAGCAGATGCTCAAATGTATTGCAGCATTTTATAGTTATAAAACAGAATTCAATTAATTTCTAATTAACATCTGCACAGTGGCAAGTGTTAACGATATCAACTCCCAACAGTTTGATCAATTTACATTTCTGACAACCGGAAAAAGTATGCCAATCGTTGCTCAAGCTTAATGAACAATACCCCCTTAATGTTAACATTGAAATGATACTGACACAATTAATGGACACTGGAATAAGTTTTTTAAAGGTAGTAGTTAAGGGATGTTCATATATTGTTTAGCAACAGCAATTACAGAAATTCTCCAAATGGTTATTTCTAATTAGGCAAAATTCCTTAACGAAGTGAAATTACGTCGTTGTGACTAATTAAAGTCTTGTGTTAATTAGAATAAATCTTAGTTAAGAAAACCAGCACAAGCTACAGTGGGCAACGTCTTCATCATTCCCAAATCAACAGGCCATATTAACAGCTTTGGTCTACAGAGTGAAAGGAGAAAGTTACTTGTGCGTGTTGGATAAAGTGTAAAGGCCTCATGTTCTCCACTGGCTTGTTCTCTTCCTCTCTCTCACTCTCAAAGTGCTTCTTTCTTGTCTTCCTACCCTGTCTCTCAACCCTCCGGCAATGCTGTAAAATAGAAACCTAACCTCAATATTTTCCCTCACGGTGCTGGGACTTGCTAGCCCATTAAATTCCCCTTCCCATGTGTCAGCTTGCACATTTCCACCATGAAATTTTCGTATAATTAAACTTTCTTAATGATTTATAAGCTACAATAATAGCCGTAAGTATTTCAGAGCAGGTTAAAGGGACAGCCTTTAAGTGCACACTGGGGGATCACCCTGTTTTAACACAGTTTCGGATGGGTGACTCTCAGCTTGAGACGAGGATGGATCGCATGAGGGAGAGTGGGATTGACGGAGGCAGGGAGTAAACGAGAGGGCCTAACAAGGGTGGCTGGAGGAGGAGACTGAGACCTTTGTGCCGTAACTCAGGGTGAGACTGACATCGAGGAAAACCGAGGGCTCCCTGAACCTGAGAGGGAGGAGACGGCTTACTACAGGCGGACGGGGAGAGAAACACACACACACACACACACACACACACACACACACACACACACACACACACAGAGCGGGCATAAGCAGTAACCCGGGGCTGCGAGAGAATAAAAAACTAGATTAAGACAAGGAGACATGTAGAAAGAGGGCCTGTCAAAGAATAAGACGAGAGTTAGTTAAAATAAATATAGCTGAAAGAAATAAAGATGACAGGATAATGTAAAACAAATAAAACTGAGTCTATCAAATAAATTATATTCATCTCAAAAGGCCAATCTTTCTAAAAAGGCTAACAAGGTTAATTTAATCATAATAAGGCAAAAGCACACAAAAATAAGTTTACAGAATAAATTAAAAACTATACTTAAACGAATGTCTTACAAATAAGTGCAAACAGTTGCATGTAGGTATCAGGGTGCAGGCACGCACACGCACACGCACACACACACACTCACAATCATACACGCACACAGATGTTTGCTCTCTGCTGCCTCTCTGACGGCGAGGCTGATATGATTGCCACTTAGGAAATCAGTGTGTTTTCACACCACTCTCAGCTCTGCCAAAGCTAATGTGTTAAATATCCATCGGGTACTGCTGTCCATTTCTGAGACTCAAACACACACACAGACACAGACATAGACACACACACACACACACACACACACACACACACACACACACACACACACACACACACACACACACACACACACACACACACACACACACACACACACACACACACACAGCCTTAGGGGATGATAAACTCAGATTCCTTGTACTAACTGAGCCCACAGTTGGTATCCCAGCCAACATTTCTAAATTGGGGTGCAGTGAGAAAATGCTATGATGTGAAATTTTCACTCACTTCTTCTAAATTTGTTGTGAGGAGGTTTAAGTAGACATACTGATATATAATTGTATGACTTTTTCCTTTTCTTGTTGCCATTATAAAATTCCCCTTTCTTTTTTTTTTTTACTCCGCTGCTCTTTACAAATTCACTTCAGAGTTTCACAAATCAACACATCAAGTCCAGCTAAACTGTAAGTGTTTTGAAAAGGTGGCGCGTGCTAATGGTGGAAATATCCCAAATATCCCAATGGAGTGTTTTTTGTTTTATTACATTAGCTGTGAATTGGGGAGGAGGAAGAAAGGAAAATGATAGAAAATCAACAAATATGGAGACACATGCTGCTCTGCGCGTTACTGGCAAATCAGGCGTACGTGTGTGTGAGCGTTTTTGGTGTGTGTGTGTGTGTGTGTGTGTGTGTGTGTGTGTGTGTGTGTGTGTGTGTGTGTGTGTGTGTGTGTGTGTGTGTGTGTGTGTGCGTGCGTCTGTCCCAGGGCTGTAGGAGTGAGGTTCTCAGGGGAGGTGTTTTGTTTAAACTTCCAGGGCCACTCGACCTATCTCTGAGTGTAGAGTCGCGCATGGTCAAACAGAAAAAAAGAACAAAGTTACGGGCAAAAAGGAAGGGGAGGAGAGGTTTAAGTCTGTGTTAATGAAAGCTACAAAGATAGAGTTCTAGTTATCATCCTTTACTCCTTCATATTTGCTCATCTACTGGCTGTGGGGCAACAGGGAAGAAGAGAGAAAAGAAATAAAAGCAAAGGAAAAAGAACAACCAGGCCTTGAGATTCCCCTGTACTCAAATGAAGAAGAGTTAGAGAGGGAAACTACAGAAGGCCAAATGAAATTAACGGAAATATAAAAATCTGAAATTAACTTCTTATTGCCACTAGCCATGATTTAAAACCGTTTTTTTAATCCAGAGAGAGAGAATGAGTCAGAAAAGAATGAAAAGTGGAGAAGTGGTTTGGGCCATTTTACAAATTGGACAGGCGGGAGGATGCTACATGTTAATTTGCCCCATCAGCTAAAAACTTTGCACCTCTTCAGGCAAACTCACTGAAATTATTATTTTAAGCCCAAATTGTTTGAGACAAAAGACTAAAAGATTAGAAATAATAGTAATGTGCCATATGAAAATTAATACAAAGTAATTCAATTAGCTGATTAAACAGGTGGAGTAAAGATAAAAAAATGTAAGCACCTGAATTATATCAGGATGTTTCGTTAGACCAAAAGTTATAGCAAAAACATTTTCCCCTCTAGCTTTTCATACATATTCAAATGACATAGATTGCTGAAGTTAAAAACAAAACCAAAATAAAAAGCCTCAACTGTGGGTTCTATTTTAGCTGAAGAGCAATAAAAGTGATAAAGTTACACTATAATTAATGATCTTCATTTATCATTTATATTATTATAATCTTGATTAGAAAGTGTTTCATTATGTGGTTTATTTCCGATGCTTTATTTTGAATTTCAACATAAAAACAATTTCTTTTCAAATAAATGTGCTCTTGCTATTCTAATGTCATTCTTCTGCAATACTTTTTATATTGTTGTGTATTAAAGTAAACTGCTCAACAAACACAGCAGTATATGTGAAAGGACATGATGTAATCACAGCAACAATCCCTTTAATGAATTAAATATAAAACCTACAAAAATAAGAACACTAGTTGAGTGCTTTTCAAGTGATATTATTGATTAAAAACAAAGCCTGAGAGAAGAGTGAAGAACACACAAACAAACACACACACACACACACACACACATACATACATACACACACACACACGCACATGTAGGGAGTACACACACACACACATACACACACACACATCCCAGTATAAAGTATATTATTAATCTTGTAAAAAAAGCAATTAAATCAAAGTGGTATAGAGCCTGAAGCTATGAGGACTGTCAATTCTGCTGGAAATGCCACAGAAGATTACAGTTGGGTTTGTGGATTCCATGAACCCTTTTTTTGATTAGGGAGTCAATTATTTCTCATTACCGAAGATGCTATTTCGGAAAAAGACCTTGTCAGTCAATCATGCAAAAAGTCTTAAAAAAAAAAAAAAAAAAGCGTGAATAAACCATTAAAGCGAGATGCGGATGGGGGAAGTTGGGGGAGAGCATGCTGACCCTTTTCTCCACCCAAACTCCTACTTGTAGTCAAATTACCTTTTTAACTATAACACCTCTGTCAGGTCTTTGTCAGCGTATGCTAATAAGGGCCTTCAGTGGAGAACATTTGAAAAGAAAACAGTATATTTATTAGTTTATCTCAGAGAGAGGCATTTACCCGGAGCTGAAGGTAAGTTTGAATGTGGTGATTATCTTGTCATATTCAGGCTGTTTTGTTTTCTTTCTTTCTTTTTTTTTAGAAACTGTGCATGTGTGCGCGTCATGAGGTGTTGTGTGTCAGTGTGAGTGAATGCACGTGTATATTTCTCCAGGTAATGTCCTGTTGTGTGTGTGGATGAATGTATGCATGTGCATTCTAACACATATATAATATATATTCATATGAGTGTGTGTGTGTGTGTGTGTGTGTGTGTGTGTACTTCAGCTGTTTTCGGCACACTGATAGGCGAGCGCAGCACATTTCTCCCGTCCTCTTTGTTCTGTGTTGGGTTTGACACCTCTAAACAATAGCAGCGCTTCACTTCGCCCAGCCCCAGCCCACCACCACCACCAACCACACGCTGCATGGACGGGAGCTGCCAATTAGCACTATCAAACACCCCTCATCAGCTGTCTGCTTACCACAAAAAGAGAAAAAAATCCCCCAAACAAATCAATAATTCAGAGCTTCCATCAAAAACAATCACATTCATGAGTGGACTGAAGTTATGTAGAGAAAGGAGCGTGGTCACTCAGTTTATGGTATGGATTCTTTGCATCGATAGTATGTACAGAAGTGGAGCATTGCGAGAAGCTCCCGACAAGCAGGGGGAATCAAAGATCTGCTATGTCTCTCTAACATGACCCTGACTCTTTCTTGACCCAACCCGAATGCTCCCAATGACTAATTCCTGAGCCTTTTGGACAAGACTGCTGTCTTTCTGATGTATTGTCTTTTTCCTCACACAGACAAAAAAAACTTGACAAAAGCCTTACTCTCTCTTGAGACTGTGACTACCTTTGTTTCATACCACACCGAGTGAGCTGCGTTTGGCGGCCACCGGGCAGCCAGACGACATAGTGCGACCCAGGGGAAGGACGGCTGACATGGGGAAAGAGAAGCGAGAGGGGGGGCCTGTCATGAAGAGAGGGTCTCAGAGGCCTGAAGGTGAGCAGAGGTGTCTGGGAGATGACTGTCGCTCCTCTTGGTGGTCCAAGCCCTTTTCATTAACCTACACCCCTGGGTTCAGCAAACAGAAACAGGGGGGTGGGAGCGTGTGTGTGAGTGAGGGGGGCGGGTATGGGGGGGTGGACGAGTTCACAGCACTGACCACCAGAGACCTGCTGCCTGCCTGCCTTCCTGTCTGTCTGAATGCAGATCTGTCTCATCCGTTACAGACGAGGGACTGCTTTTTAACAAAATACAAAAACATGCACGGACGCACTGAAGCAACACACTCTCACACACACACACACACACAAACACAAAAATAAACTTGCATGGCAGACTACTAAGGGAAAGAGATGGGGTAACAAAGGACAGGCAGTGCCCCCTAGTGTTTTCATCAAAGAGAAATCTGACCAAATAAGCTAACCACCACACCTAGCAAAGCCACAAACAGAAACAGGAGGGAGGAGAGGAAGAAGAGAGGGGGGTGGGTTAGCAGGGTGGACAGGACACTGGGTGGGGGGGAGGAAGGGAGGGGATGGAGGTATAGCAGGGGATAAAGAAAAGATGGGAGTTGAGGAGTGAGTATCGGAGGATGGGGGTGCACTGCACATGTTAGATGGCTGCTGGTGTTGGTGATTTAGGGAAGTTAAAAGATGTCATGACACAACTAAACTGTTTTAAAATGTTTGAGGCTGAGAGAACGAGAGAGTGTGTGCGAAGGAGAGGTTGAGGGTGAGGGAGAGAGAAAGAGAGGCGGGCAGGCCATGCATGAAAGCCTATGTCAGAGGAGTCCGGAGGAATCGTTTAGTGTGAAGCCATCTAATAAGAAAGCAGAATATACAAGACAGTGACACACACACACACACACACACACACACACACACACATGCACACACGCACGCAAGCACGCAAGCACGCACGCACGCACAAAGACAAACATACGCAGACGCAGACACACACACACACACACACACACACAATGTGAATCACTAAGCCACCCAATATGTCCTACTATCTGATCTAAACATGAACCACAAACTAATGAGTGACATGTAGGGGAAGAAATGGAACCAATAGAAAACTGGGACAGACAGTAAGCCGTTTGGAGCAAAATGCACAGTCATGCTTTCAGAAGAAAAAACATGTGCACACGCAATTTAATGCATTGTGGGGGGTGCAAATGGGTGTATATTTACATTTTATTTGTTAGACAGCGCATCCAGCTTCATATTCCCACCATGAAACAAGGCCTACCCACCCTGCAGTAAGTTCCACATTTAGCTCCAAGCAGCGAAGACATCAAAGGCTGCTCCGAACCAGGAGCCTCTCGCTCACTCTCCTTTCTCTCTTCCTTTTTGCTCTTTCATAACCCTCATCGTATTTCACAGCACATAAAGCCCTAAAATGGCACATAAAACAGTTCATCTCTTTTCAGTGTCAGCTTTCCAGGCTTAAAAAATTAAATATGTTTTACTGCAGGTACATAACTAAAACACACCCGTGGAAAAAAAAAGGCCATAAAGGATTCCAACTAGTCTTTCCATAAGTATGGGAGGCTATAGAATTGAGTATAGATCAGCTGAATAGCCAATATGCAGTTTTTCAAGCTTAAAGTGCAGAAAATATGAAGCCATAGAGACACCGTGGAGCTGCCTGTTACTTTTCTTGGCCACCTCTTGCCCTGCTATGTTTTCAGCTTAAACACTGGGATACGTGCAGAAAACACACCGTACTTTCTGCAGGCGATGCATTGGTACAGAAAAATGTCTTTATAAACACACTAAAAGAATGCTGTGACCTTGATGCTGAGAGGTTTGAAGTAGACAAAGCTAAAAACACACCGCCGAATTCCGACACCGAATTCAATGAACTTTAAAAGCAATGAGAGCAGAGGGTGAAGGAGGCGGGCGAAGATGGAGACGCAGAGTTTGAAGGTAAAAAAAAAAAAAAGAGAGAAGAGACTAGAGAAGGGAGAGAGGGTTTAAACTTCAACCCTGGAGTCAATAAGTTCACTGACATTTGCACCAGGATCCGCCTAGCTGTTCCTCACAGCTTTTCAGAAGTGACACTTTCCCCTCCTTTCAGTTCCTAAGACTTATTCTTCCTCCTACATTCGCTGCGAAATGAGACCATTCACAATGTTCAGGGCAAAGAAAGGAGAAATAACTGAAAAGGAAAATTGAATTGAATGGGTTGAATTCGAGAAATAACTGTGCGACAATGTTCAACCCCGTATGTCCTCAAGATTCCTCTTGTTTATTGTATGCATTCTTATGGAGGAATTAACAAGGGGGGAGGGGGAAAAAAATGACATGTGACAAGCGATTCATTTGAGCTGTCAACATGTCATCTTCAGCACATTTAAACCTCACATCAACTGCTTAGGCTCTTCAGCTGAAGGTGACCCGGGTCGTAACCGGCTGACACACTCAGACACAGCAGGTGAAAGCATGGAAATAACAGCAATAGCAAAAGAGCAGGGGACAACAAATGGAAGGGGGAAAACAACTTTTTTCAGGGTAAGAAGATTTTTCTGTTATTTCCTTTAAAAATGTAATATTGTTCAAAATTGTTTTACAGTTCAGACGACTCACGTAAATAAATTCAAGGCATATGGAGACTTTTCAACTTTTCAATGACATAAGGTACTGGAAGAAGAAGGAAGGAGAAGTGGGAAAAACTGATGGCTTTTGACAGATAATTTACAAAAGTATGTTCAAAGAAGAGAGACTGAAGTGAGGTCGGTCTAAAGAGAAGAATCTGAGTAAAACAGCAAAGACTGAAGTAGCAAGGCCGATGTAAAGTTGAGGTTAAGAGAGGAGGGAAACTGAATCTCACAAAAAGGAGAAGAGCAAAGAACCTGTGAAAGCAATCATACACACTGAGGCAAATAATAAATGGAGAACATTAAAAGAGCTAAGTTTACAGAAAAGTGCCAGGAAAGAGTAGAGTGTAGGAGAAGCAAAGCAGCCCAGAGTAGTGTGGAAGTCTGACAGAAAAACAATTAAACGACAACAAAATGAACGTTATCAAGGAGTGGTTGGACATTTTAAAAACCAGAGGCAAGGGGCAAAGGAAGAATGAGCAAGTGAAGGAGTGTTTCGTTGTGAAATATGAAGGACGGGAACAGACAACGAACGACACAGAGAGGAGCGAAACAAGTGGACAGCAGTGCCCAATGGGTATTAAACAGTAAAAGAAAGAGCCAGAGGGGTCTGGAGCAGAGGGAAGGGAAGAGAGCGAGACCTTGCCTCTAAGGCAACGAGCCGAGAGCAACGAGAGAGGCAGACAAAGCCGTACACTGCTCTCACAAGGCAGAACAAAGAGAAGAAGTGCATCATGGGAGACTGAGCCCTCGCGCCGCCGCTGACGCCATGCTACAAAAACACACAATGGCAGATATGCACAAATCAAAAAGCAAACACGTAAGCCTTCAAGTATTGCAGGTACTAAAAAGACAGTGATTGGTGTATAAACCTCTGTGCTCATTTATTTTAATTAGTAAGAAGCTGAATTACCTTAACATTTTGAAGGATAACAGGGTCAGTTTTAGGTCATTAATTTTAGTTACTGAGCAAATCAAATAATACTATGTTTTATATAAAAAGAAGAAAATCAGAGTATGCCTGTCATGAACTTTACTCAAAAACAAAACTGAATAATTAATGAAAGTTTTAAAAAAAATCTTGTAAAAAAAAAAAGGTTTGAAAGAAAGGCGATCCAGAGTTTATCTATGGCTTCCTTATGGACCAAGTGAGTAGGTGGAGAAAGGGAATACTGTCTGAGCAACTACAAGACCGACAGTGTTGGTCAAAGAGTGAAAACAAGCAAGAGGAGTGAAGAAAGGGAGAGTGTAGGGAGAGGATCAGGGTTGAAGTAGAAGACGAGATGAACCGGGGAGGGGGAGAATACTGTTCTATTCTTTTAAAGTAGGAATTCACGTTTGAGTTGAAATGGTAATATCTGTCTGTATGTCCTCTGCGTTCTGTGGGTCTTATTGGAAATCTGATTATGTGCATATATGCATGTGTTTATTGTGTTTATCTACTCCCCCTCCCCCTAAAGGCAGCTAGCTCAGGGAAACCCAGGCTGAAGTAGTAAAGACAAAAAGAGGGCAGGGTGAAACTCGTTATTACTTTTTCAAAGTTCGTGTCAAAATTCGAAAAGATAAAGAATGCAGAATGATAAAGATATTGGCACTAGAGTTTCAGCTGGCCGCCTCCCTCTTTCCCCTTCCTCTCTCAGTCGGCCTCTCTCCTTCCTCCGGCAGGTCTGATACGTCGGAGCTGCAGCTGAACTCTGAGTAGCACTGTCTCCGGGAAAAAAACAAAGTGATCAATGTGAGAAGGCACGGGGCGCTCATGGACAGGCCAATCAATGGTGGAAAGAACCTTGCCCAGGGCCTTATGCAAATGGAAGCACGTCCCGTAACCTCGGGAGTGAACATGCGCACTAGATCAATGGGACGAGGGTAGAACCTTACAGCAAGATCAGCCTCAGCCAGTAAATATGTAATGATGAATCCCCCAAGATTTCACTGAACTCGAATGAACTTGTACCAGCTTGGTTTCTTATATCACAAAGTGGTAAGAAAGACCTCGTGTTGAGGAGGTGGGGAGCAGGGTGGGTGTAGGTTTAAAAGAGCCTTTGCACAGTGATGTTCTGAGGAGGGATACATTTCCCCCCCGACTTTTCACCAGGGACGGGGAAAAAAATTGGAAGACAATAAGGTGAGAGGAGACTTATGAATAGTCACCTCAACAATACTTGTTTGACGTATAATGATTTTCAATTACGTCTCCATGGCAGCATCTTTGTGTTTTGAGGAACCAAGGAGAAGAGTGGGTGATGGTGATGACCTGGAGTGAGTGTGCTCTAGCCATTCAAAAGCTGTGGACAGGCAAACCAAGGACTGGAGAAGACAAAGAATTCTAAACATACTCATACCCTGAAAGATAAAAGAAAATATATCAGAGATCTAAAGGCATATAAAGTGCATGTAGCTCAATTAGCTCAACAAGGTAACTGTAGTGACCGCTAACATATGCTTCTATTCAGAAGGGCTGTGCATTTAAACTACTGACTAACATTTAGAAAAGAGAGAATACATGGAGAAATATAGATATGAGTATACTGTAAGAGAACAGGGCAGACACAGCCAGAAAGAGGCAGTCTTCAAACTGACTGTTGCAACTACAATGTATAGAAGCCATCCCGAAGCGTATTGACCGTTCTCCTGTGCCAGAGCTTGAAGTGAGAGCAACATCTCCATGTCTGCCTCAGGGCCACTGAGTACACTATAGGAGAGTTTGATCAAAACAAGCGGATATATATATATCCTCAAGATTTAAAACAGTGTAAAAATGAAAGTAATGGATGGTTGTTGGCTGAATTTCAGATGACCTTTCTGACCCCAAAGACACAAAAAAAAGTAAGGGAAACAAGCATTTCATTCTGCCTATTACCCATTCGTCTTCATTTCTGTTAACTGTGAGACATTATGTAGCAATGTGATAATGAATAGGAATGCTATATATATGTATGTAAAGCACAATGGAGTAAATTTATAATCTAAAGAGGCTGTAGAGATCAATACACCAAACAAGAACAGACAATGTTCATGTTCAGATGGCTCAATTGTCTTGCAACTTTATATTGATTAAATGAGACAGAAATAGTAATGAAGGCTATCACAACAAAATAAACCTCCGGACAAAAAATAGTTTTCAGATATTGAAGAAATATAAAAAATGTAAAAAAAATTAAAAAATCTGGATGTAAGTAAAGTACTTTCAACCCTTCAATCCTCTCCAGCACCTCAAATGTAATCTAGAAACCAAAGATGCTCCTGAAACATAGAAAGAAACACCAACAAAGGTGAGAATAATGGCGACGTATTGAAGGGAATACTTCACAAAGCCTATTGTGTGAGTATCCTTTTCAGGCAGCAAACCCGCTGTAATTTGGTCTGCGTCATCTGCCTCTAGTCACAATGCAGCAGTGCAGCTTTGAAATGGATGGCAAATGAAGGCCATTTGTACATAATCACAGCAGATAGAAGAATTCAGAAGCCCTACAATGTGTTGTTGAGGTGGAAAGAAAGACCTTGGTCTATCTGTGGGAGCCAGCGCAGCTAAGGTTTGGCAAGGGAGGTCTTTTTTTTTTTTTTCCAGAAACAAGCAAATCAATTCAAATCAAATCAGCTTGCTAGCTGTGACATTTAAACAGTTCAATTTACATCCTTGTGTTAAGAGGAGAGCCGCTCTCTAAGACGCCTATTCATTCAGAAAGAAATTAGACGTCTATATTTCAGACGCTTAATAGAGCAAATATGCTGTAGCTTCACTGGGAAAGAAAACCGTGTCTTTTCATGGTGCACAAAGGGCCGGGCATTGTCTATCATTATGAGCAGAGCACAAAAACACAGAGAGGTATAATATACATAATATAGACAGGAGTGGAAAAAAGCACTATGCATGATACACGTTACCACATAGACGCACACAAAAGTGTGTACCTACACGCAAATGCATGCACACACTTTCTCAGTGGTGATAGTGTATGTCCTGAGGGCTGCTGTCCTGCTGTGCTGGCTGGCAGGCACTTTTGTCATGGTGGTCCTTTTGTTTCACATCAAACAAAACGCCACAGCTTTGCATACGGCTCCACTAATTTCTGCTAGTGTGCCCTAGCCATTTATCATTGCCTCTCACCCTCTCCCCCTCTCTTCCTCCTAACGTGGCTCTGATAGCTGCTCTCCACCAAGCTGTTCTGCTCAGGACGATACTGGCTTCTCCAGGCTAGGCGTGACACACACAGACATGCACTGATGAATACATGAACACACAACGCACATACACAGGACACGCAGACTGACACAATATGCGTGAACTAACTTGCAGACATAGACAGACATACGCACACATGCACATCAGCACACGCGGGCAGACGTACACACAGGAAACTGCACTGCTACTGCAGCGCTTGCACGCCCGCTAGCTATGGAGAACCTTGAGATAAAAACAAACCTTCTCTTCATCCCCTCCAGAAGCAATAGACAGGCTAGAATTCAGAGTTTTGGAGGCGGCCGAGACGTGCATACAACATTAGATGAGGGGATTTTTCAGAGCCTGCCTATGGACAACTTTCACAGCTAAAATGATTTAGTCAACAAATTAAAACAATTTTTTTTTTTTTTTTTTGTGGTGACGAAGTCAGGTGAAGGTTGTACTACAGCTTGAAGAGTTTTCAGAGAGACTTACAGGTAACTTTTTTATACTCCATCATTTAAGGAGGTTTTGGTTTGGTCTGACCTGATTGATCTACAAGACTTGTGTAAATCAGTGTAGTGATGAAAGATACAACAGAAAACTCAAAGAGTATGAACATTTTCTTAATACAATTAAAAATCTACCTAAAGTAAAATGAGGATGTGGTACAGTTAAAACATGTAGTTTAAGGTATTTATATTTCATTTGATTTACATAAACATTTTTGTGTGTATTTAAAGGCATGCTCTAACATGGGCAATGACTGGAAACAGAAGCGCCATGTGTTCAGAGGGCTGTTACCATGCTGGTCATGGAGCTGTACAGACCGGTGCCAGACCAAGAGTCCTGCACAGGGGGCAGAGCTGGCACCGGCGCTGCCCTGAGGGTCAAACGACTGGGAGAGGGGGAATTAAAAAGACAAACAAAATGAGAAAATAAAGAAGGACGTGAAAAGAGTGGGATTGTGCATATTGTGGTGAAAAGGTTGAATACATGATGCAATAAAGACCAATAACTGAGATATAGAGAGGCTTTGCACAGACAAATGGCATTGTTATTTGGGGAAATCTCAATGTGGAAAAGGAAGAGGAAGTCTTAAGTGGCACATAAGTCACTAGCTTTGCTTTTAGTTCCTTTTGCATCCTCCTATACACAACATAAACACTCTCATTTAGTCTGCAGGTGCTATATCATTTCAGGGAAATCACTTACCACCCTCCCAGCTATGTAAAACAAACTTCTCAGACTCGGACTCATACACCCGGCAGTGTTTTATCTTTCTCATCCTCCACGCACATGGTATAGCAGTGATGTCCACAAGGAGTGAAAAAATCCTCCATATCTGCCTGTCTCACCTCAAGCATCTCTTCCCACTCTGACAACAAGCCACAACACACACATACACGGGAACATGTGAGAGAGAAAGAAAGCTTGATATATTTGTTATTGATCCAAACAGATGGCACAATACAGAAAGTGTAAAGAAAATATTCTATAAGCATGTACAGTATGTACAGAAGAGACTTAAAATCTGTATTCCATGTTTTGAGGGACTGTTGTGGCGGCTGGCTGGTTGTCTGGTTGGCACCCACACATTAGTGTACTGGGAGACAGATGCCTTCTTACATAAGACCTTATATAATGGTGTCCTGTCCTCTCCAATAAGAGAGCTCCTTTTTCACTGTGTAAGTGGGAAGGTTAGTGCGGGTTAAAAAACCCTTCCTCATTGCAACCATGACTTGTACTTATGTTGAAGGGTCCTTCTTTCCAAGTTTTCTGGGTTCATTCTACATTGGAAATGCTGACTTAAAACAATGAAGATTCAGCAAGTAAGAAAGTCCACACACAAGCTAAAACCAATCATATTTTGTAATCAAGCTAGGAATTCTAAGTTCAAAACAAAGAACCTTGATTGAGGAGAACATGACCCATCTTCCTTTAAAACCATACAGCTGAGATGGACAGAGAAGGAGGAGCAGGGAGGAGCAGCCTGGCCAAGCATGAAAGCAGATGTCAGAGGAGACTGGAGACTGCAAGGGAGAGAGAAGGAGAGATCTGAAAAACAGTGAACTGAGATAGATGGATGGACTCTATGATAGCTAAAGAATGATAGAGAGGGTAAAAGGGCCAAAAAAGTGTGTGTGGGGGGGGGAAGCGAAGCACAGAAAGAGAACGAGCAGCCTTGCCCCTGCAGCGCCAGCCTCTCTTTCTCTCTCACGCTCTCATTCAAAGGCAGTTAGCTCCTCTTTGATGTATCTATAATTAGTCAGTACACACTGTGAAGTGTTTTAAAAGAAATCAAATTGCAATGAAACACTTGAGCGCTCCAAACAGGGGCTAACATGCTCTGGAGCAAGGGGAGCGAGCAGTAGAAATTAATGGCGGGCCTTTTTGATGTGCTTGATCAGAAATGTATTTATTAACTGCAAAGGGGAGCAGTAATTAACCCGCAGACAGCTTGTTTTCTCTGGGTCTTCTCATGTGTCAAACCGTTCATCCCGCAAGGCTCCACTCTCCACTCGCCTGCCCATGCGCACACACCTCCCATCCCGTCCCGCTGGACCACTTTCTCCTCAATTAAGTAGATGCTGTGCATGTGTATATATGCGCGTGAGTATGTGTGTGTGTGTGAGTGTGCGCTTTAGTGTGAGGATGCACAAGAAATACAGTAATGATAAGTAAGAAATGAACAGTGGCTGCTTTAATTCCCACATGTATATTTATAATGCAGTCCTCTGAAGTGCGTGTATACATTGGAGAAGTGCATTTGGATGGGAAACCAAAGCAGCAAGAGCAGAAAATAATGAAAAGGGGGAAAAGAAACAAATAAACAAAAACAGCTTTGGCATTGCGTTTGAACTGACCTGGAAAATCCAAACAGTGTGGACAGAGCTGCTTCTAGGTCCAGGTGGGCAAGCTATTAAAATCTCTGAATGTGTTTGTGGTTATGCCAAATTAGTAGAGGTAAGGAAGTTTCAACAGTGAAAGATAACAGGGGCTGCATTGTTCTCAGGGGAGACCAAACAATGGCATATTCCAACACCCTGTCACTTAAAGTGAACACAGAGATCTTTCAAGTCTCTGTTTTGATGTTATCTTCCACATACAGCATCTGCTATATGCTAAGTATTTATATATGCACATACTGTATATGAGAGTCTTCACATGACAAGGACATCACATATAAGTGCGCAGTTAGAACCTCGTTGAGGCCTTTATACACACAGAGAAAGAGCGAGTCTGACTGAGGGAAACACAGAGAGACAGAAAGAGACAAACAGAGAGAATAGCTAGTCTTCGTCCCACAGGGAGAAAGCCCAGGAGATTGTGAGGCTGTCACGGACAAAACACTGCATGAATATTTAGCAGCCAAATTAAAATTACAAAATACTAAACAAAAAAAGAGTAGGTGAAAGAGACAGAAAGAAAAAAAATATTCCTGAAAACACCAGTGGGACAAGTGCCCACCTTTAATCCCCCCCGCTAGCCGTATCCTCATTGTGCCACCTCCCTCCTCTTCCCCTTCCTCAGAGAAGAGGAGAGATATGTCCTGAATAATATGGGATGTGGTGAGTGTAGCAGTAAATCCTTCAGATCCAGTAACCAGCAGACTGGCAATGTAACAAAGCGCTCTGATCATTAAGAGACTTGCAAACACAACAAGCACAGTATTAGCCAGCGGTTCTTATTACAGTGCAGGCCTTTGCATTCAATGCAAATACAGCTCAACACTGCGTGTTTGAAATAACTCTGGCACTTCACTAAGCCTGCTACATAGAAGTGGTTGTAGGTATTTCAAAAGCTGTAAATACAACAGAGAAGGGTAGAAAGGTCAGGTTAGATATATACTGTAAATATATATAAAATATAGTGTTGTTATTCCATTCTTTTCTTAACTGGCTGCTACTCTATGCTAGACTCTACTTGGGAAAATTGGAAAACACAAACTATATCTAACAAATCTTTTGTAGGAATATAAGCCTAAAATACAAGATGTAATGTTTTCTTTGTGGTAGTGAACATCCTTAATTCAGATAAAATACTATTAAAAATCACAATATACTATGAAAGAAAAAAGAATGAACCAAACACAAAGAAAATACAAATCCATATTTTTTCATATATTTACAAAGAGCCACTCAACTCCCAGTAACTGAACATTTGACAACAAATAAGTTTGGGTTCAAGTTGAAGTTGCTGCTTCATGAACATAAGACCAGAACATTTTATGTGGAAGTAGAAGATGAATACAGCAGCTAATAGCAAGCTAACAGGGTGCATGTCTCCTAAATGTGACTCTAACTTGAGAAGGAAAACTCAATGTGATCGTATTGGCTTTCTGCACACTGTAGCTTTATTATGAACTAATTTGAGTCATTAAACAGAGGGAAAGCGATGATCAATATGTGATGCTGAGTCCCTCTAGGCCTTCACTTTAAACCAAACACTAGAAAATAAAGCATTAACCTCAAAAGTCTTCATATTACCTGCAAAAGACACACTCTGGGCCCATTTAGCTGAAGGGTGCCGTTATAACACCAAGAGGCTGGTCAAACTTTATTTTCACCCTCCCCTGTGAACCATTTATTCTTTCAAATCCACTTCCTTCCCATCATCTTTCAACCTAGCCTTTGTCTCCATTAGGGCTGGGAGATGTGCTATAGCTCTTTAGAAGATCTGGTCTATCTGAACCCCTGTAGCATTGCTATCTCCTACATGTCTTTATCAAGCTCTCTTCATTTCCCTGTTCTTCTGCTGTTGATGTGTAAATAAGGTGTATAGAAGCCAAAGGACAAGGATGAACCAGATTGTTTACAGAGGTTGAACTTCACCAAAGTAAATGTTGTCTATTTAATTTTCCACTATTTTCTTGACACTGTTACTCTGCTGCCAGTCTCCGTGAGGTGTCCGGTGCAAGTCCTGCTTGGCATTTATTTTTTTATTTTTTTATTTTTATTTTTTTGTATTTGTGGAAGTGAGTGTTTGAGACTTAAGTTTGCATATGTAGATAAACATGTATGAGTGATCGTGCAGACATGAGGGTTTTGTGTGCCTCAGTGTGGCGTTTTGTTGGTGGGAGGTACAGTATGGGAAGGATAAGAGGAAAACTAAAACACTCACCAGCTCAACAAAGGACAGCCCTCCATAGCTGTGGGCCACGATGAAAACATTCTTGGCTTCGGCTTTTGACACAAAGTGGTCCCAAACGTAAAGCACGTGTTCCTCAGAGGAACCATTTTCCTGCAACACAAAAAAAAGACAATTTTAATGAAGCTCACAAAGAAGAAAGACTTCAAACTTTTAAGGCTGAAGGCTACCAACACCCTTACAACTGTGTCAAGCCAATGATAGTGAAGCGTCAATAGAGTCATCAAACTCTTAGAAATGTAATGGTACAGCATCAAAACCTGCACAAAAACAAAGGTCTAAAAGAGAAAACAAAAAGTGCTTGTGGCCTGAGGTGATTTCAGTGAATCAATAAGTCTTGCATATTGCAAATGCCCTAAATGTAAAACTCAATAGGCTGGGTGACGTAACGTTTAAATCTTAATTTGTACCCTGTTGCTGGATCGATGGCCCGTCTATACACCAGTAGAGGCATAATGGGAAGACACTAGGGGAAGGTCAAAGGGAAAACACAACAGCATCAAAGAAACACACACACTCAGACAATGTTTTGCAACCATACACACAGTCACAACCTTACATAGGTTCCCACTCTCATCTGAAAGCACGCGTTTATATACACACACACACACACACACACACACACACACACACACACACACACACACACACACACACACACACACACACACACACACACACACACACACACACACACACACACACACACACACACACACACACACACACACGCGCAGACACACACAACAAACACATGTTTAATTAACCAGAGATGTAAGCGCTTATTCGGGGCTGGAAAGAACAATAGTAAAAGTAGAGGCGAGAAAAGGGCATCCGTTAATGAACTTGTGACATTGATTCTAGACTTTGATTTCCTATCAAACTGTCTGGTTCACAATAGAAATCTACAATACATTCCCACAAGGAGCCACACTGCACATTAAGCTCTGTGGGCTAAAAACACCTGTATCCACATCACAAATCTATGCTGGGAACATAATACTATCTTCTTCACACTCACACACACATACACACATAGCTCTCTTAATTAGCGTACAGATGTATATAAAAAATTATATGTTGAAATAAACAAACACAGGGCCTATAGAGCATGGAGGCTGTTAATTGAGTGTCAAACTGTTCTTCAGTATGTGACTCCAAACCAAATAATTAGGGATATGAGGTAAAGGACAGAGGAGGCATCAAGGCTATCCCGTTAGTTTCTAGGAATGTGTTTGCGTTGTATGAAGAAAGATACTATGTGATCACAGACGTAATATCTTTAACAATTATTACCTGTAGGTAGGTAATTAAGAAACTGAAAAGAAAACATGTTACAGGAAACGTGGTTTATACTTGAGTTTTTATCAAAAGTAAGGCAACTTGTGCTTTAAAGAAACGTTCTTTGCATGTGTGTTTCTGTGGGCACAAATTTGGAAGCAAGTGTGTGTGTGTGTGCTTGTAGCATTTGATGATGTGCTGATGTGTGTTTTTGTTGCTGTGTTTGTCTAGAGGTAAATTAACCTGTCAGAGTGTTTGTGTTTACTCCTAGATTAGCATGAGGGGGTTGTAGTGTCAGCACCCACCTCCATTCATAGAGTGTGATGCAAGAGCAAGCAACTCGGCTCTGCCCTGCCCTTCTGCCATCACTGCTGCGCTCTGTGTGTGTGTGTGTGTGTGTGTGTGTGTGTGTGTGTGTGTGTGTGTGTGTGTAAGTGTGTGCACGTGTATGTAATCATACATGCACATAGGAGCTGGCTGGAGCAGAGTTGTCTGTGTGAAAGGCTGTGACATTAAAGTCTTTTGAAGTCGCCCTCCTCTCTCCTCCGCCATGTCACCCTTCATCCTTGAGACCTTTTTTCATTAGTCTGCCTCTCTTCACGACTTCTTACCCTCTCTTCTTCCCCATTTTTCTCCCCTGCTGATGCCACCTGTTACACACCCTGCACAATCCTTTAACTCCTATTTTGTCCACATCGCTCCCAATCTTTAAGTGACAATTTAATGACATGAAGACATACTGTAAGTCAGGGCGTAATATTGAATATGGCATCTTGTTGTGCCTCTGTGTGTGTGTGTGTGTGTGTGTGTGTGTGTGTGTGTGTGTGTGTGTATATTTACTTTGTCAATATTTCTATATTGATATCAAAATATTAATCTTTTCAATGTTAAATTAGCTGATTTAAACCAACTGTGGACGACATGTAGCAGTGAGTGATACAATTTATTTCATTTTTGACAACCTAAAGATGAAAACAAGTTTTTTAATGAATTTTCTTTATAGGAAAAACAATGATACTTTTAAGAAGTGTGTTTGATGTCTTAATGGTAATAGATGAGTCCTGTCGTGCTACAGAATCCATCACCTCACAAACAAACACAGGTTCTTTGCCTTCACCCTCAGCAGCAGGCACCAGAGTGACTGACTACCTGGCATAGCAGTGTAGTGAATTATCTAAACAGAATTTGCATATTGTTGCAATTATTTCCCGGGGTTAATTAGCTGCAGTGGAGCACGCCGCCCTGCGAGACCGGCTTGCTGTCACCAGCTCTCACACACTATCCTTATTTATTTATATATATATATATATATATATATATATATATATTTCTTTCACTGTTTGTGTGTGTTTGTATATGTGTATGGTGTGTGTGCATCTGCCAGCACTGTCAGAACAGTATCCCAGCTGCACACCTGTTGCCAACATCCTTCAGCCATGACTGTCAAGGGGATATCTGAAGGTGTGTACTGGATGTGTGTTTGTGTTTACTCAATACATAGCAATGCATACCATTTCCTTCGAGAATAAAAAACAAAAATCGTCACCCAAGACAGTCTTAGGACGGGACAGTCTCCAGATGCTGACAGCTTACTACTATCAAAGGAAATAAAAATGGCGGTGCGAGGTAGGAAAAGAGAAAGAAAGAAACATATTATTATGGTATAGCGTGTATATGCGTGTCCAACAGAAAGACACAGCAGCCTGTTGGAGGAGGTGGACTGGTTCTCTTAAGCATGGATTTAGATTTCACAATTATATTGGCAAATATTCGTGCACACGCACAGAAATACACACCAATATTCACGCACACAGAACTAAAGTGCATTTATCGTCAATCCTCATTAAATTATATGCACACAGTTTCTTATGGTACAACTTTATGTGAGTAGTTTTATCCTGAGGCTTGTTAAAGTGATGTACACTCAATGACACAATGTGTTTATATATAAATGCATTAGAGTAAAGCAATTGGCATATAAACAAGTCTAGAGTGCTGTGAAAGATTGGGAAGAACATTGAAAGTTTTGATTTGGGCAGTTGTGGTGGATGTGTGAACTTTTTAAAACGAGTAAACAATAACTCTAAACCCCAAAACTAACTGTGACATAGTAAGAGAAGAGTGACAGGAAAGCAGTGCATTATGATACTAAACAGCGTGAGGCGGGACAGCACCTTTAAATCAAAGGTTTAAAAAATAAAAAAAACATGTAACCATGGTAGAGGACTCTGTGGTCATAACTGTCAGCCAATGGTGATGGACTACGCAACGGCATCAACTGGCTTGACTGCGAGTCGGCAGTGACATGGTTAACCAGAATGTAGTTTACTGACTAAGGACAAGTTCTTGTTACTGAATGAAAAGACATTTGATAATGTCTTATTACTTACACCATTATTAAAACTGCTAGACAACCTGCTACATGGCATTGTGCAGGACTATCATCTTTGAGTTCCATTTTACCACTTTGTTTAAGGTGTTTGCCTTCTTATATTCACTTTCAACAAGTTGTTTGAATTAGCTCATTCCATTGCTCTAAAGATAACAACTTACACTCCATCCCAAAGCCACAGATAATTCAATGCACTTATGAGAACACACAAAAACAAGCAGGCTCATGTGCAAGCACACTGATGCAAACTCATGTACACACACACTCTTGTTTCTTCCACAGTTGTCCGGTCGAATGCTTGCTCTATGTTTATTCACTGTAATGAGAAGCAGGGAGAGCCGAGGAGAGCACTGCAGCCAGAATAACAGCCGCAACGCCAACACAAACCCAGTGTCTGACCAACACAGGAAACAATGAATCTAACAACATCAACACACTCTTGACAAACAACCACTCTAGACCTCCCTGCTCCTCCCGTCTGCTCCTCCTCCTCGGTCATCCCAGATACTCGCGGGACTGCAGAAAACTTCTGAGGAAGCTGGAATTCAAAGGTGGGAGATGTTGAGCAGAGTGGACCAAAAGGAATCTAGTGGATAAGAGCCATTAAACTTTTTCTTTACTCTCAGTAGCTTTTCAGTGGGAGCCAGGAGTGTCAGCACAGTGTCACGGGATCCCTAAACAACTTTATTAGGTTTTGCCTGTTTTGCTTTAGCAGTGCTGGTTTCAATCTTAGCAAAAAATATCAGTAACTATTGCAAGGTGTTATAACACACATTACAGAACATTATTATTTGAGAGTTCCTCCTGTAAAGGAGGTACAGGTGCTTTCTCATTCACTCTGCCTTACCCACTAACATGGACACACACACACACGCACACACACACACACACACACACACGCACACACACACACACACTCACTCACTGGTCACATACTGGGTAAACCTACCAGCAGCCCTAGATATTATATAATTGATTTGATATACCAAATGGTCAACTATTAAATAAGCTAAACATTTATGGTATAAGAATAGAGGTTAATAAAGTGAGTTTGTGTCCATGTCTCTGCATATAGTTTAAAAGGGGACCTCTATGACACCTGTTTGCAGTCGCATTCTTATCAAAACACTTACTTCTCCGCCATATTTTTTCCCTTTTTTTTTCTACCCCTCTTCTGTCTTTGTTTCCTTCTTTACTCTCGTCTCCATCAGACAGAGAGCTGAGGCTAGCTAGAAGCTGTCTGGGAGCTGATGGGTCTGTTGGAGTGGGGGAAAGGAAGGTATGGAGCAAATTAGCGGCAGAGATGGAAAAATAATGACTGTGGCATTGTGGGTAATTAGCAGGTATAGTACCTATGGAGAGTTGGGAATATAATGATGTGTGAAAGAGACAGGGAAAAGGGAGAACGAGGTGAAAAACGTGTACAAGACTAACAAGGGGGAGCATACTGTCTGTGTGGGCATGATTGTGTGTGTATGTGTATATAAGAGTGAGAGAAATGGGTGTGTAGTTGTGGCATTTGACTTCCCAATGAAGGAATATTCAGTGTGAGGAGTAAGTAAAAGAGAGGAAGAGAGAGAGAGAAAGAGAGAGAGAGAGAGAGAGAGAGAGAGGCACAGAGAGAAACTATGGCGTACACATCATCCCACGTGCAGATTAACTTGCTCCGACTGTATACAATAAAATAGCGCGACCTTGGCAGGGTCAGTCTGCTCTGACAATATTTGCCAGGGCATTGTTTCAAATCAATAACTCATTAACAAAGTACAAAGGAAGTTGCTGTGGGTTTGTGAGATTCTTTATTAGAAAAGAGCGGCTGCAGGCCAGAAAGGTCATCGCTGTGACATCTCGGCTAGCCTTGCGCTGACGCCCCGATTGTCAGGTGAAATTACTGCGAGCCATTAATTGACATAAGGCAAAGGAGAGCGGGCAGCCAGACAAGGCTGTGTTTGTTCCAGGATGACCCTGAGGTGCTGCGTTTGTGTGTACGTGTGTGCGTGTGGATGTCTTTATTCGGGTCAGCCTGTATCCACAACAGAGCTGTGTGCATAGAGAGAGAGAGAGAGCGATACAGAGACAGAGAGAGAGAGAAAGAGAGGGAGCTCAGTGGGTGAGGGAGGTGTGAGGGAGGGCAGGATGGATGTGTTTGATGGTTGACCTGACTAGAAGATTGGGAGCAGGGATCTGAGATCAGCTACACGGGTTCTGCCTTAAGCAAACACATGAACACAGGTATGTGTACACAGTCTGACGTTTTGTACTACACATTAACACATGTCCAAAAAAAACGTTAAACAACTCACAAGAACAAGTTCTAGGAAAGCCCCTCCACTTTAAAACTTTTACACCTGGAATTGGTATTCAAACAGAACAGAATCACCAGAAGTTGGAACACATAACACAACAGGTTGCTTTTACTGCGGCAGAACACTTTGCTTATACTAACATGTGTGCACACAGGTCAAAGACTTTTCTCTACCACTCACACACGGACATACACACCAAAATACAGATATGGCATCTAGCCAATTTGTTCCCTGCAGCAAGCAGGTGAGCTGCCCTCCTGCCCTGGTCATTGACCTCTCCTCTGACCAAGTTCAGAGGTTAATCAAGTCCCTACCTGTCCTTGGATATGCTGAGCCTTACTTCTTGGCACGACCAAGGGTCAAAGGTCGAATAAACCCTGTCTGTATAATTGCTTGTGGGCCACAAATTGGGGCAAAGGGGTGAAGGTGACAAAGAGCAAAGACCCAGTCCAATAGAGAAACACTGCAGCAGCATGTCAAATGCAATTACCAGTGTGTGTGTGCCTGTGTGTCCACACCTTAATGTTTATAATCAAGTTTTGGTGTGTTGATGTCAGTGTGTGAGTGTACGTTAGTGAATGCTCAGGACATTTTGGAGTATAGTGTGAACATGGTGAAACAGGACATCAGCTGCTTAACACAGACAAGGACAAGGATCCGAGCCAGCCCCTGTGGACAGCTGCAGCTGGGAATAATGGGTCTCGGAGTAGCATGGCCTAAATAATGGATGCTCCTTCCTTTAGGAAACATACAAAGTACAACCCACAAAAGTCAGATAAGTATGTGGAGAACAAGACCCCTTCCATGGCACAAGAAGGGCCACCAAGACCTGTTACAATACCAGCCCCCTGGATCTACCCTGATGATAAAAAAAATGATAGGTACATACATTTACTATAAGGGGATAAAACATTACTGCAAATCTAGTACTCTTAGTAGCAAAAAAAATGTTTTCTCCTTTGGTTGTTTGGTTGTAAAGAAAAAATCTCAATTACAGAGAACTTTTATATATATATATTTGAACTTAAGCTAAATGAAGTAGGTTAGAAAAAACTTCATAATGCTGTCGGGGAAGGGGCTCGTTGTTATGTATATTTCAGAACGTTTAAGAAACATGCACAGTAAAATGTTAAATAGAAAAAGCATAAAAACTCAAAGAGAAAAAGGAGAAGAATATCCTAGTAATTTATAAAAAATAAGTGGTGCTTTAAGAATGCCCAAGCTCTGTTTTTTGTCCCCTTTGCTCTTTTTTCCCCCTTCTTCTTTCCAGGCCCTGCTGGCCTAATCCCAGCCAGCCAGCCTTGGGTGAACTCTTTGGAAGCTTCTTAAGCCCATGAATGTGCCTTTTGTTCCTGCCATTCCTCCGCTTGGCTGACAGAAAATAGCTAACTGGATTACTGCTAAAATTCAAAGTAAAGTGAACTCCCAAACTTCTATATGGCAAAGTGCTAAGAGAGCACCCCCCTTCATCCTCCTACTATCCTCATCAGCATCCCTCCGATCAGACGTTCAATCCTTCCCTCCCTCCCTCTGTCATCTCTTTCTATCTCCCTGCTCCACCAACATCCCCCTAAACATGGCCCAGTGGTGTGTGATCTGCAGGAGAGGAGAGGAGGGGGATTAGATAAGGTTGAGAGGTTGCACACTATGAACCAGAGGCTAAAAAGTAAGAATCCTAAAAGCAGTTAAGAGCTTATTAATGTGTGTAAGGAAGCGTATTAATCAACTCAACTCTATCAGGGGCCTGGTGTGTGTATGTGTGAGTGCTAGTTTCAGTGAATTTATGTTGTAAAAAGTGAAATGCACAATGTCATTTTAAGGGTTTGATGGATGTAAATATGAAGAAAGACAGGGGGTAATTCAACGTTGGTTATTTTATGTCTAATCATTGATTTCATTAAATTATAAGGAGATAAGGTATCTATATACGAGTGTGTCTTTCTGAATGGTTCTGTGCAGGTGGTCTGGCAGCTCAGCGGGACTTAGAGTGTGAGGTGTTGGGACTTAAAAAGATTTGTGTGTGTGTTTGTGTGTGTGTGTGTGTGTGTGTGTGTGTGCACGGGTCCTGGGCGGGTATAAAAAAAGGAGATGAAAACAGCCCTACTAAAGAGGTTTGATTTGAACCACCACCCACCCTGGGCAACAGAGATGAAGGAGAAAAATACACACACACACACACACACACACACACACACACACACACACACACACACACACACACACACACACACACACACACACACACACACACACACACGTCACAACCAAAGTTCTTTTTCCACGTCTTAACTCTTTTGTCTGGTGGTCTGTGTGTGCCTTTGCATAGCTGTGTGTGTGTTTCTGCGTGTGTGTGCGGGTGTGCATGTGACAGCTCACTCTGGGGCCGACAGAGGCAGAGCATTGGAGAGTAGACGGTGTAGGAGATGGCATGGGCGCTAGGGAAGGTCACACACACTAACATCCCGCTGACTTCTGGGTCAAAGGTCAAAATTCAAGGGGCACCGACACAGGGCCGACTTGCTCACTCATTAATCTTTATCCCGAGTCTTGCAATCTCTGCATCTAAGGACAAGTGTATTTGGTTGGATAGCTAAAGCCTCTGCATGACCCAGACTTTTCTGGTTAATGAGGATCATTTTGTATTAGCGTGCTGGACTGAAATAACAGACATCGAGAGCTCACTTAATCATATATCTTTCCATTTCTTAAATGCAGAAAAGGGACTTAGCGTGGCACTTGGCTGGAAGGGGATTTCCTTCAGTTAATCATTATGTTTTCTGTCCTGACTTATTTCTCATGGGGATGTAAAAAAGCACAGTTTGTCCAACACATTGCTGTTCGAAAAAGACACACAAGTGCAGCAAATCGCCTTTGTCTCTTTTCATCTGACCCTGTCCTGCATGCATTATGCTGGCAAGTTGAATGCAAGATGGCAATATTGTTGTATGCTACATTTGAAGATATGGAAACCCTTGGTTGGGATTGTATTAATGCTCTAACACTGCTAACATTAAGGCATGAGGAGGGAATTAAAAGAAGAGCTACAGCTGTATATTTCAAACTTACTTTGAAAACAAGTTGTTAATACCTCGCCCATTGTTTTTAATGGTTTATATTTCTTAACTGAGTTCTGCCTGAGTTTTTTTTACGTTTCTCAATTCAATTCAGCTGCAAAACAAATGTTCCCTCAGGGGTAAAAAGATTAAGTTGAAGTTGAAGGTGATGTATGTAAAAGTCATGAAGTCATCAAGAATTTAATTCAGAAGGGAAAGTTATATGACTTAAAATAAAAATAAATATACAAGGGGCAAAAGTGTTGCTTATTTTGACTTAATTTCTGTAAAAAATAAAAAAATATATATTTTCCTATGATCTTCATGTCATATAGTGTATAGCATGTCATCAGTTGTATGATGGGGAAACCGGCAGACATGTACAGAAAATGTGTCAGTCAGACAGAACTGCGGCTAATTATCCCTTATTAGAGTGTGTGTGAAGGAAAAATCTGCATTAAAGGCTTACACCACACCACCCGCTGGAACCACAGCAATCTTAAGCCTTGTCAGACACCAGGGGCTGACATATTTTACTCACACCCAGACACCCACACACGTACATGCATCACTGTGACACTACTGCCACCGATCAAAAAAAGCGAAATAAGAGATGATAGTAGTGAATTTTGACACTACTCTCATTTATCTGTGTGATGGGACAGTCTTACTTGGAGTATCCTTAATCTTTCAAATATTCTTGAGAGGGAGGTTTCTAAGAAGTTAAAAAATGTGTCTGGCCCTCATGGAGACTACAAATTCTGAACGCCCAAAAACTGGACCTGACTGTGAAGAGGACAGCATTGTTTAATATCTCATCTCTTTGTCTATATTTATTTTCACATTTGAACTAGATTTATGCTAAGGGTGACTTTCTTTGTATTACCACAAGGTAAACAGAACCTAGAGCCTGTGTGTGTGTATGTGTGTGTGTGTGTGTGTGTGTGTGTGTGTGTGTGTGTGTTTTGTATATGTATATAAGAGTACGTGTGTGTATTATTAGGGGGTGTACAGTCAGTGTGGCATGATAAGAATGTTGCAGTGTGTTTGCAGAGTGTGTATTATGGAGATAATAATCCCAGCGGTCAACAAGAGTGAAGGGCCAAAGCTGCACTGACCAGCCCACCATCTGAGTGAGAGAAAGAGAGAGGGAGAGGAAGAGGGAGAGAGAGAGAGAGAGAGAGAGAGAGAGGGAAAGAGGAAGAGAGGGAGGTGGCCATGTGGTTAACACTTGCTCACTGAGAGGCGACTGGAGCAGGGCCAACCTCTTCACACACAGGCTGACCACACAAGAGCCTCTCTTTCTCCCTCTGCCTCCCATCCTCCCATCATCCCTCGTTACCTAACATTTCCTTCCATAGCTTCCTAAGCTAGCCGCCTCCCACCTTCCTAAACCTTCCTTGCATCTTCTGCCGCTTCCAAACCAGCCCGCTTCCCTCCCTCTTATTTTCTCACTTATGTCTCTTCTCTTACCTCCTCCCACGACCCTAAACTGTCACTCTGTCCACCTCCCCCATCATGTCTGCTTTTGATGAACATATTTCCTTCTGTCCTCCATCCCGGCTCTCCCATCGCTTCCTTTCTACCTTCCTTTTCTGTCTCTCCTCGCTGTCTTCATCACTTCATCCCTCCCTCCCTCCCTCCCTCCCCGACTTACCCGTACTGGGATCCGTTCGGTCTCTGTCTCCTTCTGCGGGTTACGGTACTTCTCATAGAACTCTCTCTTCTTTTTGCCATCCTTATCGTCCTTTCGTTCCCTTTTTTCAGCGGGTTCGTCCGAGGGTTCAGTGGGGGAGGGCAGGGGAGAAGACTTGGCTGGCTTCTCCATCTCCAGGTAGTTCTCGTTGGGGTTGAGCACCATCACGCCGTAGCCTTCCTGAAACAGACAAGAAACAAACACGTGTAGTTAAGTTTAAATTAATCCATGTGATACCTTCATGAGATATGTGAAAATATCTATAATTGTCTTTATAATTGATTTCTATTTTAATGAAGACTATTTGTAGAAACAAAGTAGCCTATTGTGCAAAATAAAAAGTTGAAATTAAGCAGCTCAAAAAAGGGAGTAATGCAGCAAACCTTTAGTGGCAAAAGGGTCAATATGTGCAAACATATACAGTATATATTAATTTTACAAATACTAAAGTAGTTTGTGTTTTTCCTTATTTTCAACTTTTACAAAGGTTTGGATTTTCCTTCTGAAATTTTTCAATACAAACCTAGTTAAGCAAAACAGTGTTATTTAGTTTTCTCTTTTACTTAAATCCCCCAAAATACTCACTTTGTAAATCTTAGAGTTAAAGAAGGTTTATCAAAGCATTTCAATTTGCTTTGAAGCTCAAAGACATTAATTCCCAGTCTATGTGTATACTGGCTCATTGTGTTTTTAAAAAGAGCACTGTAACTGAGAAATCCCCAAAATAATCATAAGAAACATTTAAAGGACAAATTGTGAGGTGAGTAGGGGGAGATTTAAAATCAGATTGAAAGAAATGGCAGAGGAAGGGACGGGCGAGCGAGTGTCACCGTGGGGAGAAGCCTGAGAAACAACCGGGGAATTGGAATTCAGCTACAGCTGTCTCAGTCGGAGAGTAGCATTTAGTGACTCCAAAGGCCATGTGTCACTTAATATCCAACTCTATTGATCCCAGCATCACTCAACAAAAGAGTTAGCCACAAATGCAGACGTACATTTGCATGTATGCTTGTTTGTGCGTACTGCAGGACTTACAACTTCTACAGCTTACATTTTAAAAAGGTTAAAAAAAACATATTGGAAATATAAATTTCCAATATAAATTTCCAATATTATAAATTGTGAATAGTGCACTTCTTCTACCAAAAATGAAAAGAAGAGTCATAGTAAAATGAAAGCAAAAACACAAATGTTATCAGGAGAAAAGAATGACTGAGGGGAAATTGATTGTGGAGAAAAGGAAGTTTTCCTGAAGCCTTGGGTGACTTCTTCAACTTGGAGCCTTTTTAATTAACTGTGTTTATTGTCCCAAGCACTCAGAAACTAAAGCAGGAAATGGATGGATTCCTGTTTCACTTTGGTTGTGCTTTTCACACACAACCCCCATTGTGAATACACACACACTCCACTAAAGACTCAAACTCAAATGCACAGACACATACAGGTATATACACATTAAGAAAACACGGCAATGAAAGATATCAGTCTGGACAAAAACAAAAAAAAAAAGTTTTAGAAAATGTGAGAAGGAGTAAGGTTAGGAAGCAGTGCTGAGCTTCCTCTGCAACACACACACAGACACACATACAGCAACACACTATCTTCTCAAGGCGACTCGTCTTTAATAAGTGTTAACACAATGTGCTTGTTTTTTCTGTTGACGCTGCATGAGTGTGTGTACGTCCTGTGCCCATCGGCATCAAACCTGCCACACACCCCTTCCCTTAGCACCTGCAGTGTGTTGACAACGTCAAACTGACACTTTCTCACTTACTCAGATTATAAAATTAGTCTGATTCTCACTCCTTTTAAATTCAGACAAGCCTCTCCATCAAGCACTTGACATGTTCATGATGTAAAACTTGAATGAAATATAATTGAATTAAGAAAACAAGATCAAATTGCCAGATATAACATTTGAATAATCCGTTTTGAAACTACAAATACAATCTTAAATTTTCATACAGCAGTTAAAGATTTTTCTGGTTCATATTAGACTCTAGATAATGACTCTAAGGCACAACACGTCTAATGATAATTTTGAAAATGATTTATGACTTGAAAAAAGTGTCTGCAAATTCAAGCCAGATGAAGTTTCTCCAAACCTGTTTTATAATCTGTGCCATGTAATAAGTGGAGGTAAAGAGGTAATGGATGTGGATCTATCGTCTTAATTCTGCCTTCAGATATCAAAGAGGCATTTACACACAAACAGATACATTCAGAGACACTCACATTCAAACAGAAGGATAGCCCAGTTTAAAAAGAAGTATTGAGAGAAAGAGAAAAGAGAGGAAAGAGACAAATAAGTGAAACATTTTAGAAGTAGAAATAAGGGATATACATTGAAAAGAAAATAATAAGTAAAAGAAAGAGAAGGAGAGAGGGACAGAGAGATTTATCCTAACCAGACCCACACCAGCTTTGTGCCACTGCCCACTGGTGGCAGCCTGATAAAATAACTGACAAGAGCAGATCAGCAAAAGGCTGCAAACCATATAAACACATAAACTGCTTAAAGTATAAATCAATAAATCAATAACTTCAAGTCTGATAAATACAATTCATGTGTCGAAAATAATCAGTTAAAAAAACATTTCCCAAAGACAAAGAAATAATCAAACAGGAAAAGCCTCTTTCACATAACCACCATCAGATCTCTTGTGTGTTTTTCTCCTTTCCCTTAATCCTGGTTCACGAGGCCAAGAGTTAATGGTTTAGTAACACTGGTCATCGTGTTCTGATGCTAACCCTGAGTGGCCTACAACTGTGTTTAGTCCTCAGTGCTCTTACCCTCACCCTGCCTGGCCTTATGCATACTATTAGTAACCTTAAGTGGCCTATTTTCTTGCCTTCTGCATCCTTATGCTAACCCTGAGTGGCCTCTAGCCTTTCTTTAGGCGAGGCTAACACACCTAACCGAGCTAACAGTGCTAACCCTTTCAGCGGTCCAGTCACCCAGAAGGACATTGCTGTAAAGGCGACCAGGGTTGCCGGCGTATTTAGTCTGCAGTAGCAGGCCGGCTCAGTTCACCTCCATGTCGGAAGCCATCATTTATTTCAACACTGAGGGGTCTGTGTCGGCGTCAAGACAACACTATTCGTCCTGTCCAGACATTTCCTCTCTTATTCTTCTCTTCATCAAGCAAATACACAACAATGGGTCTGCTGATGGTGGACTGAGAAAAAAAGACAAAATCTTGGAATTCATTTTCTTTAAAAAAAAAACATTTTTTGTATTTCAAAATGTACCACAATAAGGCTTTTTCTAAATATGATGCTTGTGTTTTTCTAACGTAATAAAATAAATACAAAATTAAACATTCTACCAAAACTCCTTCTCTCCTTAAATCTTTTGAAATTAAAGAACAACTTATTTAAATTAGCGCGGCACTATGTCACTGCTTTCTCCAAATCCTACAGAACTAATTTCTCCCACAGAGCTAATGTTCAGTATCCTCGTCTTTGCGTTGTTTTTTGTGACAGCTAAATCTCTCCATACATCTCGCCATGAACCCTTCCAGAGTTAGGTCATTTTCTCTTTGTGTGTGTAGCTAACTGTTAAGTCCGTCCCACACACACACACACACACACTGGATACACCTGCTGAATCAGATTTTTGTGTTGTGACGTGCTGTCAGAGTGTGAATCTTATACAAATGCATATTGCAAACCTTGGGTCACCCTGCTTTTTATACGACTAAATCTCTCTCTCACACATTGCTAACATGGGGTCACTTTGCCTTTGTCCCATAAACACACACCACCTCACTGAAACACACACACACAGTCCAGAAGCGTTAGGTCAGTTCTGTCATTCTGCAGCAGTATACAGGCTAAGTCTCTTCCCATGCCCTGTCAGTGCCCCTGTGCCACCACCACACTGAGCCCCTGGCCCTGGGGCCAGCGGTCAAGAGGGTTGCCCCGACCCCTCTAAGGGGGGGCAGTCCGACCCCCCATCACCCTGCTCTGGACGCTCCTTAGCGCTCCTTTGTCGGCCTGTCCCGTACCAGATAGCACAACAAAGACAGCTGCTGCCACGGAAACGAGGTCCTGTCTCATCATCGTGATGAGACCCTTTCTCCATCATCGCTAGACATCCCATGCTGCATCTTGAAGATGTTCAAAAAACAACATTTGCACATGAAGAGGAAAATTATAATTAAATAAATGGAGCTTATATGGCGCTTCTAAGAAACGATCATCATATTTCTCATTATTTTTGATTCTCTTTTGCGGAACTGGATCCATACTGAGCCTTAATAAAACTGGCAATAAGTCAATAATGTGCTCTCTTTCTGGTCAAATTAGATTCTGCTTGTCCACTTAAACTTTAATGGTAACAGATCATTATTTTCCCTTCCAGTCACATTATTTGGAGAAAAAAACAACAACAAAAAAAAACCAAACAGCTAGTGTGTAGGGATTTGTGTGTGTGTCAACATATGTGTTACTACTCAAGAGCCAGGGAGAGTAAATAAGATGCCCCTTTAAGACAGGAGCACCTCTATTTTTTCCAGTGGCGTTGTAATGAAATGAAATGTGTCTAATGTGCAGAAGCAAGGGAAAGAGGCGGCCAGAGTGAGAGGGTGTTTCATCTGTGCGTGTGGAGCTCGGCGGAGCTTTGATGTGAGAGCTCTCATGTAGTGAGCAGGGCTTTGGGCACAGGGAAAAGGACAGCACTTGACAGGTACAAAGCACGGCTGATAGCGGTCATGGGTGCATGCAGTCAGGAAAGTGAACAGGATGCGTGAATTTAGAGGTTGTACATGAGGCAGATTGTTGTACAGGAGCGAATAAACGCTCTTTCTTGCATTGTGCATCCAACATCACCAGAATCAGCTTTCCGTCTAGAAGTGTCCATGTAAATTGGATGTTGGGAAGCTCACGCTATTAGTTTTCAGTCAGGGAGCTGTTAGGATCACGGTAAATGGCGCTCTCTTTTCTCAGCAGCCTGCTCTCCACTTCCTTGTTTCAGTGATACACAGCACCGGATTCGCTGCTAAGGCTTGACTGACAAGAGGGAAAGGGTCACCCAGCATGGCATACCCAATAAGAGGAGGAGTCGGAGTCGGAGGAGGAGGGGAGGATTGTCTGCAGGCTACAGTCGGGTTTGAGATCTAAAAGAGGCACAATGGCTGACCTCGAGAAAGGCCAGTTTTTAATATCAACATTAGCGTCAGATTTTGTCTGCACTTATGTTACTAGCGGCTGAAGTTACATTGAATAAAAATACGAGTAAAAAGCTGTTTAAAGGATCGGAGAAAAAAAAATCAGACTTCCGCAAGAAAGGAGTAGGAAGGTGCTGAGAGGGAAGGTAAATACAGTAATAACAAGTAGACTCTATCTCTCTTCCGCTGTCAGGGCCACCCTGCGCCGTGTGACCTTGTCTGTCTCCATCTCTACATGAGTTTTTTTTCTGCATGCAGGGCCCCTTTATCCATCCAATTCACCTCTTTTCTCTCCCTCCTTTTTTCCCACTCCCCCTTTCCCTGAGGCTGAGATACCACACAGATCGCACAGTAATGTCAGATTAAGTCACGGTGCCCCCTTTCTCATTTTAACACAGCACCAGTCTGAGACCCCCCATACCCACCCAACACACAGCGTTTCTCTAAAGAGCAGAGAGAGAGCGGTGGGAGGGTGCTTACTGTACCACTGGGGCTCTGAAACGACATGTGTGGATCTTAAGGGTTATGTGAGAGGGGATGAGATGGAATTGTCATCAGCCTGTCAGCACAAAATCAATCATCCTCTTGATAACTCGCGATACCCACGGGAGCATGCGAGTACTGGCAGAGAGCACCTAAATGTTCCTATATCTAATTATCAAACAGTAACTTCAAGGTCTTAAATTACAACACAGGTTTAGAAATGGATCATTTAAAATATGTGGTATAAATCACAACACAATTATATGAGATACATGTGTTTGACTCGTATTATTTATCCCCAGCTTAACCCCCTCATCCCTGTATGTTTAAGCAATCAATGGGACAGCCAACGCAAATGTTTACATTGCTAAAGTAAGACAAACTGGAGCTTCATCTCCCCATCTGCCCTTTGAGTTAATTTTAAACAAATCGTCCACCGCCTGGGTTTCTCCTTTAATAAAGAGCACACATTTAATTAAGTTTCTCTGAATTCAACTCTTCTCTTTCAGTTCAAAGACTGTACTCTGTGCTTACTCTAATGTAGTCACACACTAATTTGGTCAAAGTAAATAAGACTCGGTGGTAATGATTGTCTCTTTCTTGATCTTAATGAGCACAAATAGTTTAGGTCAGAAAAAAAAAAGAGGGTAACCTTTGGAGCTAGTCAAGTAGCTGTGTCTGTAATAAGCTGCCGTGTTTTTAACCTTGGCATGAATGTCTGGGCTCATTTGGATATTGTTTATATGTGGAGCTGAATATTTATAACTGAGTTCAAAGTGGAGCAGTGGGGTGGAGGAAGTGAAGAGAATAGCACAGCTTCTGATCCCTGATGCCTCAAACTTCTATTCATGCTCACATTTACATTTCCTTCTCTCTGTTTCACTTTCTCTTTCTCTCTTCCTGTCTCGCTCCTCCCGACCTATCTATTTTCAGCACCTGGGTGTGAGGGGAGACATAAAGACACTCAGGCACACACTCTGTTTAGACACTCACTCAGTGTAAAAAAAAGTCAAAGGAACTTTATGTGTCAATTATTTACCAAACTCAAAGTGTGTGAATCAGTGAATGTGCTCAGCCACTAGCCATGGACAATGATTAATCAAGCATCTGAGTGTCTAGGAAGAACACAATAAACACACACATAGTCACAAGCACACACAAACACACACATACACATGTTCAGTGACACATGCACACACACACAGTTAGGAGCCCGGCTTCATCTGCTCTCAGCACGACACACGCGGAGGGAGGTGCAGGGTTGGGGGTGGGGGTTGCTAGATTGGGGGTGGATGTAGCATTAATCACCGTCCAGGTGGAAATTGTCAGAGCTATCGATTGTGCAAGTAAATGTTACACAAGTCATTTGTCATTTTTTTTTTTTTTTTTTAACAGAAGACCTGTGTGTCATTTGCAAAGGAGCAACTGTGAATGTAAACTCACCAAACACTATATTTCAAGAGCTGTCTCAACATATGTGTAACAGCTCCAAAACAACTAAGCAGATATCTATGTGACTAAATGGTTTGAGCATGTCTTTTTAATGTTTAGATTAACGGAATAAAATAGTAATAAGAATTATATATTCTATTTATACATTATATAAATAGAATATTTACACGAGTCATGTCTTAACTAGCAGTGTAACTTTGAGAGATTATACAATCAGATACAACATAAATACAAACATTTCCAGTATTCTTTATTAATAGAGTATCAAACATGAATTTGCAGCATTCAAAGCAAAAGAAATGCAGTTAGCAGGAGGAGTCCTCGGCTCACAGAGGGAAAGCTACGGGGAAATAAATACAGGAAGCTTATTCTGACGCCGTTAGCATTTTGATTTATACATTCTATATTTTCTCCCCTAAGCATACACATGTATTTTTAATGAGGGCACGGAGAGATATAGATCATGGAATGATAGGTGCCTCCCTGCCCTCCTGCCTAACTATTTAATGTATAAATCAGGGAAAGAGGTGAACAGTGAGGGGGAGGAAGAGGAGCTACAAAAAGAAGGGAGGCAGGAGGAGAAGAGGCGTCCCAGGAGTAACCCTGTCCTGAAGGCCGCTAATAACAGTGAATGGAAGGAAAGAAAGCAGACAAAGCTTAATGGGCCTAGGAAGAAGGAATTTGGTGCCAAATGAAGATGATTATTATGATGATCGTCACAAAGAAGAATTTGGCTGCTATTCAAAACCTCATTTCTACACAAATTTAGACAAAAATAAGACTTCTGACCTCTGCAGTGACAGTGAAATATCCTTCCAAATATCTTTCTTGCATCATCATGATCATAACGATGACACTAAATGACATTTAAAAAAAGTGAGTGTGCTTTTCAGGTCAACTGTAAGTAAAGGAATTCCACCACATGTGAATTCTTAAAGAGCGCTGTCCATGAATGTTTCGACTTCACCATCTGGACAGGTAGTTAGTGTGTTAACACACATGAACACACACACGGTGGGTGCGAGACGCATAGCCATATGTACTGACTGAGCCAACCAGGGTCAATGGGAGGACACAGCTAAACATTTTGGACACATGAACACATGTAAGCATGCAAGTTAATGCAAAAACAAATGAAAATAACTATAACCATATCTATACACAGCTGAATGTGAGTATGCCGTGGTATTTTAGCAAGACAAAAATGTGTGTGGATCTGTCCAATACCAATACTAATACCAATTTGATCAGTTATTTTGAATAGCTAATACTTGCCATGTAGCATTTTACACAGTTTTTTAGCACTTTGTTGGATCTTGATAAAAGCATATTGAATTCCAAATTAAAATATAGTTAATTTATACAGTATATGCTCAGTTGTGTTTATAGATGTCTAGGTCTGCTTCTCCGGCTGTCATCTGTCAGTAAACAGCGATGTGTTGGTGAATAATGACACCGTGGTGTTGCACCCAGAGTATTAATCTTACTGAACATCACAAGACCACTATGACCTCCATGAGTCAAAGGTCAAAGAGGAATCCCTTCACCCCTGCCCTGTTATTGTGACCTAGGAGGGAGAGCTTCAGAGAGAGCTGGTGGTCCTATCCACATTGCCGACTGTTGCTGTGATATTTCATGTTAAGTGTGACCTTTCATCATATACAATTTGCTATCTCCTGTGTGTGAAATATTCATTTCTATCTTCTGTTGTGCAGTAAACAGTGAGAGTGTAACAGGCTACAATCATGCAAGGGAAATAAGTATAAGGCCGAAGTATAAGTGCACGCGCGCGCGCGCACACACACACACACACACACACACACACACACACACACACACACACACACACACACACACACACACACACACACACACACACACACACACACACACACACACACACACACACACACACACACACACACACACAACCACAATGACACCCACAGTACAAAACTGTGACCTCTCTCTAAGTGGAGCTGCACCACAGGTCCATGAGTCAGGGGAGGTCGCCACAGCCAATCACAGGCTGTGTTTGAAGTGTGAAGGGTAAACACTGTGGCTGCTCTGTCCTGCCATTTACTCTGCTTATTTTCACAGGATGTAACCTAGAAAAGAATACAGTGCATCCGTGTGTGAGTATGCATGTATATCTGTGTGTTCCTGCACATTTTCCATAGTGTCATTACCACATGGCCGGGTTTATGCTTCACAGCGCACACATGGGGCTACGCATGTATGTTGGAATCCCCTTCATCCTCTCGCCGTACAGCCAAATACACGTGGAGGAATCCATGCTGTGGCAACTAAGGAAGCCATGCATGGAGCAATAGACATTTTCCTATTAACCCAATGTAGCCTTCAAAAACGGTTGAAAGCAATTTACCATGGAGTGCGCCTGTAAAACACATCCTCTCTACAGCTCTCACATACACACATATAGGCCAACCCCCCCAACCCCACCGCCACCACAATCTTAACTAGAAGCTCTTTCAAATCTACTTTTTTTTAAGACCACCTGTTGTCTATTATTTTTACATACTGCTTTTCTCATAAATCATAACCCTCGGTAATTAATCAAGCTGTCAAAACAGGGACCGGGGGTCACCTGGAGGGGTCGGAGGTGGTTGCACGGCCTATGGAGGTCAGGGTCACACTGCATTCCTCATTATCAAGTTGGGATGGGAGAGGGGCCTGGCAAACAAAAGCGAAAGCAGATGGAGGGGAGGGGGGGGGACATGAAAAAGAGAGCTAGAAAGACAGAGAGGGAGAAGAAGAAATTGACAAAGAAAAGTGAAAGAAGCTGTCAGTTTCCTACAGACATGGGAGGCGATTCTGAGAAGGGAGACGTCACATAAAGAGGTGGAAAAAAGGGGAAGAAAAAATGAATTAGAACAAAAGAAATCTACAAGATTTTTTTTTTACTGTATAGACCAGAAATTGGCTGCAGAGGAGAAGAAAGAAAAAGAAAAGGAGCTAGTGCCATGTGCCATGAGAAAATAGGGAATCAGCTGTGGAAGTATGATTGTAATCTTGTTCTGTCTCTACTAGAGAGAGAGGGAGAGGGAGAAAGAGAGAGAGTGAGTGTGTGTGTGTGTGTGTGTGTGTGTGTGTGTATGGTTGATGAGGCTGACTGATATCTCTCTCAGAAGAGTGTGTATCAATGTCTCAGTGGGTTGAGAGCCAGTTCAGAGACAGGACCACGGGCCTGGAGTGGCATGTCACCGACTCCACAATACACACTGCTGATTAGATCAGACTGATTAGACTGGCACATGTAGACACACACAAACACACACGCACACACACACACACACTCAAAAATAGATGCCCACAGAGAGAGGAAGAGGCTGAGTGAATAAGCTGTCTGGTCTCAGGTAAGATTGATACGTCTGTTTCATATGGTATTTCAAAGACTGACAATTAAAAAGACAACACCACAGTCCTAGTTCACTCATTGATATGTAAAATATCATCTCTGTGTCAAAATGTTCTAACAATCAAGTAGAGTGAATTATCTCATTATTCCAGTGTAAATATGAATCTAGAGGTGTACATTCAACCAGAAGAAAAATTTGTGAGACAGAAGCAGATTGCTCAGTACGGGGGATGAAAGATTAAAAAAAAAAAAAAAAAAAAAAAAACAATTTAAAAAAGTGCAAATGCCGCGGAACTCCTCGCACTCTGTTCCCCTCCCCTGTGTGCAGCATGAATTCTCAGGCGTGGCTCGCTCTATCAAAAACATCACTCTTGAATGAGGCGCCGACCATTGCGCAAAATTAGCTGTCACCCTTTCCTCAAAATCTTTGTTAATCTTGTTTCCAGTGTTTGCGGATTTATCAGCACATGCATCAATGTCAGCTCCTTGGTTACTGAGCCGCACTACTTGGGAGAAGATATAATTAAAAATGTTTGGGGCGTGGGGGTGGTGGTTGCTGAGGAGCGGGAGGACTAGGAAAAGATGTGGTGGGTTGAGGGTGGTGGGGGTGTCTGGGAGGATGAAGGTGAAGTCTTCCTCTCGTCTCATAGTTTCCCCTGGGAGCCTGTGGAACACAGAGCCGGTGATAACACACAGACGGGTTTGGCTGCGCCTTCCTCGCTCTCCTGCTCACTTTCTGGTATCACTCAGGTCAGTATGTGCTGCTATCTCTTTAATGACGCTAGCTCCACCGATCGGACGCAGTTGGGAAATTGGTCTCATTGCTAAAAGCAACTTGACACACAGGAAAACAAAAGCCCAATGCATCCTTCTAGTGATATAATCAACTTTTTGATGCAAAAGGAACATATCTGGTCTCACATGCACTGTAGGTGCCAGAGGTGCACAAGTAAGAAGACTTTCCATTCTGTGACAGATAGGCATGATAATGAAGATGCAGAGTGAATACAAAAATGGAAGATCCATTGATGAAAAACTGTGCATCTGCAATTCTGTGATTCTTTACGTATGTTGGCATGTTCCTTAGTTAAACTTCCCTTTGACATCTGGAGGCACTGTGATGAATTACAGCTTGATCCTTGATATGATTCCAGCACATCTCTTATTATCATGTGGCTTCATAAAAAAATAAAAAAATGAAAAAAAAAACCATCACATGCCTATCCAGCCTGCGTCAAGGGACAAGGGACATCATGCATAAGAAATTCAAAGTCCAAGTCCCCGAGATGCGAGCACACATCCACACATCTGAACAAAACCCTACACAGCCCTCTGGGAGTGTGGTTGTGATGTGGAGAAGTCCCGGAGAGCGGTGCCACAGAAACAGCAGGTTTAAGCGCTGTGTGGACAGAACTCTGGCCGCCGACATGACAGCTCAAGAAGATGACAGACACATGTTTAAAACATAACGCATAAATGCAAACCCCTTATGAGATGACACCTACCATTGTGGCCCTCTGTCTTTCTCCATTAAGATCGGGGTGTCAAATAACGCGACATCTGTGAGCCCTTGTGTTTGAATATCTATTACAGAAATTGGGGGAAATAGCACGGGACAAACTTTGTGCTTGTGTGAAGGAGCTGATTGACGGGATTTTCAGAGAAGCAAGAAATGTTTCATTTTTGCTAATTTGTCCCCAGCTTGACAAGGCTACTATGATTGTCATGACTACTCCCAGGTTTAGGAGAAAAGAATGTCCCACGGTAGAGGCCATTCTCTACCATGGGGAAAGAAGGTGAACAGTGTGATGGCCCTAGACTTAACCTCTCACCATGCCTGATACAACATGTCTTCACAAAAGCAGAGTTTTCAATCCATGCTTACTGATTCTCTTCTTCTCTCCTCCTCCAGCTTGTCTTCCTCCCTTTTTATCCCTCCTCCATCCAGACCTCTAAGTGCGGTCTGGCAGGTTTGGCTGGGAGGTCGTGTATTCCCCCTCTTCATTAGTGAGAAAATGGACTCTGGTAAACGCTTGTTAAAGCCCTTACCTACACTCCCCCAGTTAATGGGAGTGATCCATTTGTGTCCGTTTCTGCCTGACAAGGCTTTGCTGGAAGATTAATAGTGCGATGTCAGGCCATGGCCACCCTCTGTCCCGTTCTCATTTCCTTTCTTCTGGGATGCACACATGCAATAATGGAGCCCCGTCTTTTGTTGTAACACCATGATTAGCCAGGGAACGAAAAAAAAAAGCACAGGAATGAAAGAATGAGAGAAATGAAGGCGAGAAGGGAAAACAAAAGGAATATAAGATAGAAAAATTCTTCATGACGAGGTACAAGTGTAGGTTTAAAGGATGTGAATTATGGGCACTTGACAAAAGCAGTGCCATTATTAATTAATCTCCATGTGAGGTGAAGAGAGGTATAATGAATCACTTATGGATATTTCCTCTGTTTTAAAAGGCCGGTTTTATCTTGGTATGACCCAGAGAGAGGTCTTAGGTAGAGTTGATGATGGCATGTATGACAGGGAAGAGACAGAAAAGGAGAACACCATGGGAGAAATAATAGAGACAGAAAAAAGACAGAGACAGAAAAAGGAGGCAGGAGAAGTCCTTATAGGGCCACCCAGGGTTTCCTCTATCACCAAGGCCCCCCCAGCCATCTCTCTTCCTTTTCGGGGATGACACTGTCAAGTGTTCCCTGTCCCTTCACTGAGTGGACAGGATAAACGCTCTTAATAATTACACGGATATTCCCGGGAAGTCTGTCCTGGTCAGGAAGAGCAGTCCATTAGATGAAATCCTGTAGTGGACAGGCCTGGAAAGGTGCCATAAAAATGCTGAATTCAAAACTATACTGCGTACATTATTTTGTTTTCCCTTTTTCTTTCTGTTTTATCTCTCTGGGTTTTTTCTCTCTCTGGTGATTCCACTGATGGGCAGACCAACAATCTGGTAAACACAAACAGACACAGGCAGGCGACTTGCACTGCAACCCCCTCCTCACTACATCACAGTCGGTGCCAACGGAGAGCAGGGTGTTTCTCAAAGGAGAGCATGGGGGATTGGGGCTGGTGGTGTCTCATTAAATTCTTGGGATTGTCTAATTGTCTTCCGTGGACCTCCGAGAGACTAGTACATTATACTCATTGCAATTAACCAAACAAAAGAGCCGAACCGCCCAAGCACTGGGGACGAGGCTGGCTAGGGGGAGCAAGCCGTCCAGGCGGGACCGGGACAACAAAACACAAACACACACCACCAGAAGAGAGTGCAGAGAAGCACTAAAGAATAAGAGAAAAGATATGAAGGAGGGCAAAAAATGAAGGGGGGAGTAAAAGGGAAAGGGGAGTGAGTAAGGACTCAGACAAATCTTGGGATTGGCCAGATGTCAGAGTCGGGTGGGAGGTCGGGGTGAGACAGGGTGAGGCGAAAGAGGAGGAGGGTGTCTGTGCTCATTTGAGACGCACCTTTGTGCTGGACCTGTCTTGTTTACTGCACTACAGCTTAGCAGTGCGAGGGTCCTATTCAGGGTCCAGGCCTTTCAGAAGGTACTGAAGGAGCCCTTAAGCCCACTTAACTACCATTTTCACACACTCTGCCTGCTCTCCTCTTTGTCCTTGCCTCCATTACATCAAACGCAGGAACAAAGGCGGGGAACAGAAACTGGGGCTGGCAGAATGGCGCCCATCACAAATATTAATTTGAAAAGGTGTTGGAGAGTAGAATCTACTTTTATGCACAAGGACAACTTGGGATTTTTTTCTCCACCTTGTCAGGGGGGCCTTTGGGGGCCGCAATGAGCTTGGTTTTCAGGCTAAAGGGGAGGCTGAGGACTTGCAGCACAATTATCCAAGAATAAGGGGCTTGAGACGTGGCACACTGCTAAAGACGGAGCAAACACAAGCGCAGGAGCACGCATGCACACTGCCTATTAAAAAGCTCCAAACATCAGGCCTCATTGAGTTGCCAAAGCTATTAGGCAAAGCAACAAACTTAAAAAAGAAACATACACACATGTGAAGAGTACATGTGATTGCTCGATTGCACAAGAAGCAGCTTACTTCTCTACTTCGGATAAAAAAAGATAAAAAAGCTATTACAAAAATAGAGCAATGTGCATAAAGTCAAAAAAGGGGAGAAATAAAAAAAAAAACAATAAAAGCTCTTGAATTAAGATCTTTGAGTGCTTTTATTTAGATATATAGTTAAGTGAAGCAATATTTGCTGGCAAGTGAATTGGTTTGTAAAAGTGACCTTGAATTGACTGTTGCAAAGATAATTGTCTGAACTAGAGGTAATCCACAGTCCACCGCTCTTATTGCTATTAGCTCAGAAACACACACACACACACACACACACACACACACACACACTGAAACAGGGGCAATGCGCATGCGTTTTCCATGGAATGCTGTTTTAGTCTGATCACATGAGAAATTGGGGTGAAAAGTTTATCCTGCGATTACACATCAGAAAAAAAGGTGCATGCCTATTTCTGATGTCCCACACACACACACACACACACACACACACACACACACACACACACACACACACACACATATTTGTTACACATTCCTCCCCAGTTCCGGCGGTCATGGCCAGGGTAGTGTGCTATGTTCAAAAGCCCATCCTGTGTGTATTGACGGTGTATTGCTCTAATCTGCAGGATACAACAACCACAGTCCCGCCCCCTTCTCCATCTTATTCTGCCCGCTCTCCAGGTCTCGTTGCTGGTCAAAACCAAACCCTGGCCTGCCCCTGCTCTGGCTCTCAGCGGGCTGGCTCTCACCCAGATACTCTGGCTGACCCTGCAAACATGTGGTCAACTTGGGCACCGTAGACCCTCAACTCTCTCAGGTGAGGGGTGGGAATGGGCAAATGGAGAAACGTAGGAAAAGGAAAAGAAGAAACATTACATGGGAGCAGATTTGATTTCTCCTTTTATAAAATAACTGCTTGCAACATTTTCTCCTGCACACACTCCACACACACTGCTCTGTCATTTGTATCACAGAGGATAGTCGAAAGCTGCTGTATGCTGTATGTGTTTCTGCTAGTTAAAGTATGAGAATATGTGGAGGTAAAGGTCCTGTCGGTTACACCACACAGGCGCTCCTGGGATAGGGCGAGCTCATTTTGATCTCTAACAGAGCTGCCACAGCCAGGATGAAACCGCTCAGTGGGGTAGCAGACAAGCAGGGCAAAGCCACTGAGTGTGGGAAGAACGCTCCATTGATTCTTAAATCACCCCCTTCAAAATACATACAAACATGCAATTACTCATAATCTGCTTATCATGCAGGCTAACGGTGAGTTTGATAACTTTAACAAGCTGAGAGAGAGACACATTTAAAAGAGAGATCAAGAGAGAGAAACAGACAGAGTGGACAGCCCCCAGACGTTCAGTTGTATTAAATTGTATTTTAGTTTGGAGTGTCTTTACTACCACACACTGAGACTTGAACTTTTAGCTCAACTTCCACAAACATCAAGATAAATCAGGAGGAAATAATTAAAAATAACTATCTAACCTTCTGTAATTGGAGAAAAGAGAACAGGACTGAAGTGAATACTGTGTGAAGAGGAAACAAGAAAACAAAAATAGAAGAGATACAATTTTTTATTTTCTTGTTCAATTTGCTGATGGATGAAAAGTATCTCTGGAAATAGACCCTGAATTGTTGATAAACTAAAAAACAGTTGGCGCCCAGAATTAAAAAAAAAAAAAACTGCCTCACTCACAACGCCATGAGAGCCAGATCTAATGTATTCAAAGTGTTTTCATGATATATCAAACAGGATACAAAGGGACAAAATCCACCACTGTAGAAAAAAAAACTAAATACAATGACAAGCTTTTCAGAATGTTTACTCTACGTAGTATTTAATCCTGGACAATTTTCAGAGTGACACAGCAAACAGTTGGCTCGTAATCCTCCTTTTACTGCAGACTCAATACAGGCATTCTCTGAGTGCTCGCTGCACAACGTTGCTTAGCAAAAGAAAAGAGAGCGGATGCACAAGGAAGGAAAAGATTAGTCCAGAAAGAAAGTAAGAAATATAACCATATGCAGGGTTTAGAGTAAGATATCAATCTCACACTTTTTTTATTATTTTTAAGAATTGAATCCATTTAGATGTTATAGAGTCATCGAATGAACAGAATGATGAAGGTTAATTTACTAATTTCAAAAAAGTAACTGACAGCAGGTGTAACTGTTGAGCGCAAATTTAATTCTTTCAGAAATAATGCTGCTTAGCTTACAGACTACAAAGGGGAGAGAGAAAAAGAGCGACGGCAGGTTGTTGTTGTTGTTGTGTGTGTGCGTGTGTGAGTGCATGTGTGTAAGATACAGGTTATAGAATGGTGAAAAAAAAAGAGAAGAAGAAAGTCGTTGAGGACACCACCACAGTAGAGCACACATCTCTGGGGAAGAGTGGTGGGTGTTTCGATGACAAAGCCGTCTATTTCCATTGCTTCTCTCTGCCTGATCTCCCTCCAGTCCCTCTGAGCCACGGCCTTGATCTGGGCAACAGTGTGTGTGTTGGTGTGTGTCAGTGTCTACATTTATCTGCACACATTATTTCTAAGTTGATGGTACTGAGTCACAGCTGGTAGGCAGCTCTACGATTTCTTATCCATCCGCTCTTTCATGGACCCTGAATGGGACACAGAGGAATGAATAGCCAGGTCTGCGCTAACAAGTGCTAACGTCGCTGCATTTTAGCATTTAAGCACAGAAAAGCTGCAGGGGGAGATGAGGGGGACGTCTGTAGAAATGAAAAGATAGCCTGGGGGGAGATGTTTAAAAAAGATGAATAATGAAAATAGTGGGGGATGAAGATGACCATCAAGGTAAAAATCCACTGACATGTAATAAAAAAGACTGATAGATAGATAGATAGATAGATAGATAGATAGATAGATAGAGAGAGAGAGAGAGAGAGAGAGAGAGAGAGAGAGAGAGAGAGAGAGAGAGAGAGAGAGAGAGAGAGAGAGAGAGAGAGAGAGAGAGAGAGAGATAGATAGATAGATAGATAGATAGATAGATAGATAGATAGATAGATAGATAGATAGATAGATAGATAGAGAGATAGATAGATAGATAGATAGATAGATAGAGAGATAGATAGATAGATAGATAGATAGATAGATAGATAGAGAGATAGATAGATAGATAGATAGATAGATAGATAGAGAGATAGATAGATAGATAGATAGATAGATAGATAGAGAGATAGATAGATAGATAGATAGATAGAGAGATAGATAGATAGATAGATAGATAGATAATAAAAAAAAACAGGAGGTCCAATTAAGTCCTAGTGGGATGGGGGAGTCAGAGAGAGTGCTGATTTAGCATGACAGTATACTGCCACCCATCTGTCTGATCTGGAACAACAGCCCCTGCTCTTCACACATCTGTCGCTCAAGTTTCATATTATTCTGAAAAACACAACCATAAGCAAGGCAAGATCTGAGGCAGGGGAATGATAAAAGGCCTAAAGATATTACATGCAGACAGTGACAGTTTTTTTTAAGGGAGAGAGAGGGGTAGAGAGATAGAGAGGGAGGGGAAAAAAGAGGGAAATCATGTCTGTTCCACAAAGCCTGTTGTATCAAAAGGTAGCACAGAAGCCTGGAGCAACCGTCTGCTCACCTGCCAACCCATACTGACCGAACCTCTCTCTGTATCTCTCTCTCTCTCTTTAAAAATGCACACAAAAGCAAATTATCCTTTTCTTCATTTAATCACATCAAACCAGCATTTTCACAACACTTGCATGCTCCTAAGAAGATATAAAAGGGCTCTAAATGTCCCCCAATTCCCCCTCTCATCGATACGAGCATCAATCCAGTTTAGGAATTCCCTGGCCGCTGGAACAGGGATGGCTGCTGGGCTGGGCTACCACCAGCCTCGGTTCATATGCAGGTTCCAGTTCATCCACAGTTCATGCATACTCACATCTTTTTGAAGCAGCATCCCATCAGCTCAGGATCATGATTATTCAGGACAGAGAAGAGAAGCGTGGCATGCCATCAATATAACATCTGCCCTTCTCCCTCTCTCTCTCTCTTTCTTTTTAATTTACACACACACACACACACACATAAAACTCCCTCAGAGACTTAGCGCAGCAGCATTTAAACTCATGTTCTGACCCTATGTGTAGATCCATGCCAAGTAATCATTGCCTTTTGCTCTCATTTTGCAGAGCTTCCCGGCTACAGAAAAGTACACTGCCCTGAGCTTTGAACCTTTAACCATCAAATTTGACAAACTTAAGGGTCTGGCAGCCAAGTTAAGCATGCATATTTTAATCCACCTCATTTGTACAAGTAGTGAATTATTTCTGGATATAAAACAGAGAAAATGAGCAGGGGAACAGGCAGCTCTTAGTCCGAGTGATACTGAAGAGCTGTTACTGGATTAATCAGGGTTAATCAGGTTCGTGCATGTGTGCACACTCACAGAAGTATGCAAACAGACACAATTGTTTTACCAAATGGTTTATATTCCACTAGGCAGCAGTCTGACAGTTATTTATGATAACCACTAAATCCGTGTAGAGTCTTTCTGTGTTTCAAATACTCAAGCTTTATGTTAATTATGAAGTCAACCAACTTTAATCAACAAGTTAGCGAGAGGTGCGACTCCCAGAGACAACAGGAAAAAGCCCTTGTGTTTGAAGACCACCAAATAAGCAGTAAGCAACGGAGTCTTCCACTCAGCGCAAGAAGGACAGGATTCTTTTCCTGAGAGTTGTGACTCAAGCTCCCCACCAGCGAGTGGGCTTCCTTTCCTGCACTGCCACCCACTGCCAACTTCTGCACTTTAATAAAACCATGAAAGTGCAAAGAATTTCACAAAAATGACACAAATCCATGCAGACACACATATGTGCATTTATAAAAACGCTTACACACCCATCTCTTCCAAGAAACATACCTGCAGCCTGTTAATGCTCTCTCACACTCTCACACACACACACACACACACACACACACACACATTAAAAATGTGTTCCTTTTATCATGGCCTCCTCCTCTTCTTGTCTTTATTTTAATCTGCAGCAGAGGAGTTCACAGAGAAGTCAGCAGGGCATACAGGAGTTGCGCCTCCAGCGTCACACACTTGCATGCAGGCACACAAACACATACACAAAAAGCTACAGGCACACACAGCAGGATGGTGGTGGTATGCATCAGCATTTTAAATTAACCAATGGTAAAGAGAGATCGATTTGAAATCAAGAAACACTCTTGTGTCTTCGCGTTGTGATGAAAAAAGAAAGAAAGAACAAAGCATGAAAAAGAGCACTTCGCTACCAGACTGATGAGGTGTTGAAGCAAAAATAAACTTAAGATATTCATTACACTTTTATATATGTACATATATTACATAAAAATCATATTCAAAAATAAACTGGAGTGCGGCAGAGTAAAAGATATAAGTGGTTAAAAAAAGAACAATGGCTAAAAGAATTAAAGCGAAAGAAATGAAACTAAGGTAGAAAGAAAGAAATGACAATGAGAGAGGGAGAGAAAGGGAGAGAAAGAGAGAGAAAGAGAGAGAGATCTGTATGTAGGTTATTGCAGTCTCACTGCACCACTCTTGAATTTCAAACAAGAACCCTGGGCAGAGCAGAGAGCAGAGCAGAGAGCACAAGAGAGGGAAGACAGCGAGGCGGCTGGGCAAGTGCATGAGCAGCGAGGTAGCACTGGAGGCTAACAGGAGGCAGGCACGAGAAGTGGTGGTTGTTAATGAGATATCTTAACTAAAGCACAGCATTGGAGAGAAAGAGAGGAGGTGGATGAAAAGAGGAGAGGGGCAGGGACCTGGCAGAAGGAAAATGAACTGCTGGTAGAGATCGCAGAGAGGCTGAAGAGGTGAAGAAAAAGAGATAAAGAGTTGTTTAAATTCCATTTTACTTCATCATTAATCATATCTCTTCAGTCAGTCCATTACATCTGCTATCATTTGTTTGAGTGCAACCATGCAGCTGTACTATTTAGGTATGAATGTGTGCAACAGTATGCTTTATGTTTGCGTGCATTAGGGTTTTACTCAGAATAAGTCTAATATCTGCATATGTGTTCGTGTTCGGCGGCAGTGTCTTTCTAATTACGGCTGTATTAGAGGGCCAGCTCTTTGATCTGGGGGCTGTGCCGGGCCTCAGCACTCGCTGCGCAGGGTGGTCTCCCATCATGCTCGGCTGATCACAGACGCAGCCTCACTATTGGCTGCCTGGCAGGCCCTCCCATCAGCCTCAATGCTACACGCCTCTGACAACTTCATTAGCCCGATTCGACCCTCCGAGTCTGCTCTGCGATACTCTACTCTGCCAGCAACAGGAAGAGAGCGCTGGTGTGACTGGCACACAGGCAGAGACGACCGCAGGGTAGACACTATTGAAATCATGTAGTATAATAAGAAACAATTAAAAAAGGAAGATCATAATGTATGACAAGAGGAAATATTTCTTATGTTTAATCTTCTCTTTCCTTATTTTTACAACCAAACATAAATTGAATTGCAAAATCATCAAATTCTCCAAGATGAACAGTTTTTAAATCTGTGTTCCCTTTTGAATGCTGCATTCACTGAGGTTCTATCCCTTTATTATTTTTATTATAATAATAATAATTATCATTAAGATCTATTGAACAAGGCAGAAAGAACAAGAGGAAGAGAGACAAGAGGAGTATTTTAATGCTATCCTGAATTTTATGACTATTCCAGAACACTGATTCTGTCAATCAGTCCGTCTCTCTCTTGCTCGTTCTCCCTCTCACACACACACAGACCAGCACAGACACAAACACACAGACATAAAGACAAACAAAAACAGAGAGAGAGAGAGAGAGATAGAGAGGGAGAGAGAGATAGATACTAACAAACACACACAGACACAGATACACACACTTTAATTCCAGGATGTGCTCAGTACCTAGTATACCGCCGGCTCTCTACACAACAGCGCAAGTTATGCAATGTTTGAGAACGATATGGAGATGTAAGCAAGTGTGTAGCTCATGGGTGTGTGCGCAGGTGAAGTTTAGCTCTTAACAGGACTGTGAACCTTTAGTTTCCATGATACCTTCAGGATGGGTTAAATGGTTGCATGAGGATAAGGTGTAGGTGACAGATTCATTGTAGTAATGTGTTTCAGTGCAGAGGTGCAAATGGTTTGTTTTTCATTCCAGTGTATCAACTGCTGAACATGCCACCTCTACAGTCTCTTTTTACCCATGGTGCACAGAGATTATGTCTCTTCTCAGGACAACAGATTTCATGTAAATCCACCTGGCCGGCTCTTTGGACTGATTTGATTTCCAGGTTGCTGAACAAGACAGGTACTTGTAATACTGTGGTTTGGTAGCAGGTAGAGCAGGTAATCCAGATTTACCATGGTTGTAGCTCAGTGGTAGAGAGGTGAACTATTGAACCCTGTCCCTGCAGTTGAAGCTGAGCTAGTGTAGCTGGCTAATTAGCTGGTCGCAGGTATGAGAGAAAAAAACAGCCCTCTTCCTCCCCTGCTCCACTTCTACCTCTTTTCATCTCTCATTCATGAGCCCTTGGTGGTGCCCTTGGCATTGGGTATGTAAACTATCAATTCACACCATCACACACAGACTCAGGGCTGGCATTACAAAACCATAGCACAGGTTGTATAATGAGCACAGCGTTAATGAAGTTGTTTCAGGGGTGAAGCTGTGTGGAAAAGAAAAGTCTATGATTATTTCAGCATCCTGAGACAGATTTTACTTAATGTGAATTTAAAAGCAGTGTGTAAGTTGTTGTTTAAAAGAGAACCTTTGTAGAGAATGAATCATCCTTAAAAGACGGTAGAGCATATCAAACATTGTTATTCCAATTATTTATTCATTCGTTTTTCCTGTCAGCACAAGGCCTGATTCAAAAACACAGTAGTTCTAGTTTCCAAGCCCACAGAGTGGCCACTTCCAGTGGTCACAGTTTTGGAGAAAAAACATGAGGATTTGATTTCAACACAGAACTCACTGGTTTAACCATCACCACCACTGGTGCCAGGCTCTAGTCCAGTTAAAATAAAAAAGCCCTGCCATGTCTTCACCCTTTTTCTTTGATTATTTTTTTACTGAAATAAATACATTAAAGCATAGTATTAAAAGACACATTCTCTTTGGATTTCAAACTGTTGGCCAGACAGGTGAAAAAAGTCATCAGCTTGGGCTCTGGGAAATTGAGGTAGGTCTTTAAATCATTTTTGGATATTTTATAGACATAACATTAGGGTAGTTTTCTTTAGAAAAATAAAGAAAACTTAAGTTTTAAGGGATGCCATCTGAATCTGAATTAGAGGAAACAAATTAATTAATCAATTCAAAGTAATATCTGGCACTTCCTATGCATTTGACATAATTTCATTTTATCTGCTGCCTCTCATTCAACTATCCTACTAAAAAAAACAGTCTCCACCCAGAAAAAGAATGTGTTTTGGCTCTTCAAGTAAAAAAGATAGCTTGCTACATTGCCGAGAGAGAAACTCAATCCTGTCTCCTGCTGAGGGAGAGACGAGCGCTGGCTGTCGACAGGCACATCACCTGACTACCACACAGCAACTGATTTGAAACGACAAGTGAAGAGAAGTCAGGAGTAAATAAGGGAGATATATAGAGAGTGAAAAGAAGAAGGGAAGAGAGAGAGGCGTAATAGATTTGAGAGTGTTTTGGGGGGAGTAAACAGATGGAGTAAACACAGCACGAGGGAAACCAGGGGACTCCCACTGAACCCGCTCAATGTGTCACTGACACCGCAGAGCAGAATCAACAAAGTGCTCTGAGGGCAACATGCACACATACAGACACACACACCCACACAATCACACACAGTTCACCAATTGGCAGGATGCTGGGACCCAGAGCTCCCATCCAGAGCAGTGACAGGCACATAGAGAACGAGCTAGCTGACAGCACATGACAACTCATCAGCTATTGGAAGAGGAGAAAGGCATCTCCAACTCTACTTTCTGACTGTGTCGTTAACAACTGACCTGAATGTATGGTGACTGAAAACAGTAATACTAAGATCTTCAAGATATTTAGTGCAAAACATGAGTCTTTAATGATTAATATATAATTTACCTTCTGCCATCTTCTGATCGTGCACTAAACCTCATCCTAGCACCCATCTGTATTGCTTCTCTCTCTCCAATTTCTTCCATGCCCCCAGACCTGCTTGCACGCCCAAACTCTGCTGCTGTGTGCCAGCATACCAACAGGCCTGTGGGCCCGTCCAAGAGAGAGATAAAGAGGAAGAGAGAAAGAGGAGAGGTAGCCAATTAAGATTGGGTAATGGGAGAGTGAATGTGAAAGTGTGTGTATGTGTGAGTCCGTGCACAGAAGCATGGGTGAATGTCTGACTTCAAGCGGCTGTAATGTGTGTGTATGTGTGTATGTATGTGGCGCCACAGGCTGTGCGCACAGCCAAACTTAATTTAGAAGGCCCAGGTTTTTAACACAGGCCTGAAGCTAGCCAGTGAGCTAAAGCTGGACCAGAGAGCCAGAAGTTAACAGGCACATTGCTCCCCTAAACCCCCTGAGATGTCGTTCCCACCCTAAGGGTTGAAAGAACTCATTTAGTCATTGATGACCATCGCTGATCACATCCTTGTGGTCATATCCTTCCATCAGGCACTTCATTACAATAAAGCTTTATGGAGCAAAAACTTTTCCCCCCTCTGACTTTCAGGACCTTGACAGTTGACAACGCATACAGAGGAACAGGGACCAGTCAGCTGTCATTGACTAAACTTCTGACAGAGTTTGTTTGCAGACTGTCAGTTTGGAAGACTGCTACACTGGCATTGCTGTATACAGTGTGACAGAGTCTGCTTGTAAACCATGAACATCAACAAAGGACAACAAAGATGGCAACTTGCAACATGTTTCAGCTTTCCTGTGTCCCCTGGAAGGGGAGCACAGAAGACATGCTTACCCATGTGTATTGTATGTGTGGTGCATGAGTGGCATCGGGGCTGAGATCTGTGTGGCGTCATGGAATTTTTGTACTGCACTGGGGCATGCCCTTGACGTTGTTGTCACAGATAAAAACACAAGCACAACAACCTTGATCATTGGTGTGTGTGGGAATTAACAACTTGGGACTCTACACAACAAAACAGTGTTGGGTTGTGTCTGAGCCTCCACACAAACAAACATGTGCCAAACTAGCTTAGCAAATAGTAACCATTTTTTCTCTTGTCTGGCTTGTATGCTGTTTGGCTGTAGAATTAATAAATATTGAATCAATGAGAAGTAGATCATTTACAAATGATAGTGGGGGGGGGGGGGGTGTAGCCTTAAGCTAAAGATTGCAGAGTGACAATCAAACTACATATAAAATGAGATGTGTGTTTGTGTACGCAAGGGGAGGGGTGGGGGGGTTGGGGTGTGCATGCACACACTTCATACTGTCTCTCCTTAGTACTCAGTGTGTTGTCTTATTCTAAGATGTAATAGGCAGTCAGCTTCACAGCCAGAGCATGACCTAGAAAGTGAAACCACATGGCAAGGGACTGAATGTGTCACATGGGCTCAATCATTCTCGCTCTCTCTCAAGACAGACATGGAGAGACAGAGACAGAGAAAGGGAGGAAGTGGGGGGAGAAAGCTTCTACCGATCCACTGCACTCAGAAGCTAATTAAGTCATTTGAAATAGCCACAGAGGGTACCTGTATGCAATCTAGCCAAGGCAAAGGGCTGATGAGGCTCTGCAAGGCCCCGGGCTAACTTCAAAAAGAAGGTAAAGGACGGGAATGATCGAAAAGAAGAAAAGAAGAAAAAAAAAAGAAGGAAACATTTTCTGAAGTGGATTTTTTTTTTAATTGAAGCCCAACTTAAAGAAGAGAAGAGTGTGTGTCTGTGTCTTGTGTTGTACTTGTGCAGCAGGAAAAAGGTTAAGCATGCCCCCAGCAGAGTACGTCCTCACACACAGGCTCTGAATTGGGAGCAGGTGGGGAGATGCAGAGATGGAGGGGCGCAGGAAAAAAGGCTTCGGATAATTAAGGGAGTTCAGTGAACGGCCATACTATAGTGTGCATTTGCCATGAACTCCCTATCGCTCATCTTCATCTTCAAATTTACACAATCAATTTTCAGACACAGCTTTCTCTTAGTTATGGCACTTTCTAAACTAAAAGTGTGCATTTGCTTTATTAAAACGTATAGATGACGTAAGAAGGCGCTAAGAAGGTGCTAATCTAATGAGAGAATGTGAAAATATAGAGATATAAAATTCCCTTTTGCCACATTTGCGGATGATATAAGGAATCCACAGCTGTGCTTGAGCAGAACACACTCATCTAAGGGCTTTGCGCCCTAACATGCATGCCCTCACCAGGGGCAAGCCTGGCGACACCAGCGACTGAACTGGGTCACACATACACACACATACACGCAGAGTATAGACTGCGGCATTGGCAGCGTGGTGATCACAGGAGAGGGCAGACAGGGGATGTGGAGTGATTGGACTATTCTAGGTCAGCTCTCCTGACAATGCACCACTGTCTCCTAATGTAGTGGGCTAAAGGATAAAAGCTGTGTTTGGCCCGAAATTACAGCTAAATGTTCCAAGTGGAATACCTGCTGCATACAAAGAATTCTATGCATAAACAGAGCTGGCACATTTAAGGCCAAAAATGCATCCTTAAATTAAAAATGAAACACATACACCAGAAAGGATGAACCAACTGACATATGCTCACATCTTTTGTGTGTTTAGGGCAGGTTCAAGACCCTTACCATTTGATACACCTCGCTCTCTTTCTATCCCAGTCTAATAAAGCTGTATGCAGCAGATCTCCTCTGCAGCCTTTAGAGAGAGATCAGCCTGTGGACTTCAAAGAGGTTGCAACTAGGTCACCACAAGACACTGCAGTGAGAGCACAGACTCTGGTCGGAGACACCTCACATCTCTGCCTCTTGCTCTTCCAACCACTGCTTCCCTCTCCCACTCCCTCCCCCTCTCTCTCTCTCTCTCTCTTTCTCTCCCTCTCTCTGTTCCTTTTTTCTCTCTCCCTTAATACAATGTTATCAGTGAAATTAAAATGGATTATGGCGCCTTTCTCTCTTGTCATTCCCTGGGGTTGTACTGCACCATGTCATGTTACTGTTACTATAGTGTTACTTCTTTATCACTGCCCATCCAAGCTGGTGCTCAGCAGTTTAACTAATGTCTAATTTAGACACAGAGTGAAAGAAATGGAGACAGAGAGGAGAGGCAGAGCCAGAGACTCCAAGCAGAATGCAGAAACAGCCCTATCCTCCTTGGTTACACACCATGGTCCTGAGCTGTCAAAGGCCAAAGAGACATTGACTCCAAAGGCAGTAGAGAGCCAGAGCCAGAGAGATGAATGGGATTCAGGAACCTTAGAGGAGGGAGAAAGAATGGAAAGAGGAAGAAAAACTCAAGAGGGAAAAGGAAGGGCAAGTTTGAACAAGGTCAAAAAGAACAGAAGGCTGCAGGGCCACATCGTCACTCTGAACATAACACAGAAAACAGTTATCAACAACTTAGGAGGGGAATCCGGGAGGAAGGGAAGGAGAAGGATAGGAACCCATCAATGGTACTGTTTTCAGCAGGTAGCTGAAGGACATAACATACAGTAGCTAAATACAAACATATATAATTTTGGTTTTCAGGTGATAAAAACACATTATCAACACATATGAGCTGTGTATCTTGCACCTGCCTTATTAAAAATATGAAAAGTAATGATGATGACAACAAATATGGATTTATAAATAACTAAAATCATAAATCTTCATCAAGCAAAGTGATCATTATTAAAGACAAATGTAACATTCAAATCAGTGTTCCTCAATGAGTTCAGGGTAGTTTATTGACAATGTCCTGCAGGTTTTCTCCAGTTTTTGCAAGAGCTGCCAGCAACACTGATTATTGATGCTGATCATTCCATCAAGTAATCAGATGAAAAATATTTCTTTCTTTATGTGATAGTGACTGTTCAAAAGAGAAAATATAATAACACCACACAGTCCGGTGCAACAATCTTGTGCTTCAGAGTAAAAAAGCGCACATCTATCTTGTCCATTAACTGCAACTCTGCATGCACAATTTATTGAAATAATTAGTATGCTCTTAACTAGCAACATAGCTCATATTAAATAGCTGGCATTTGTTCTGTGAAAATGCACCTGATGATAACCTAGTGATGAGGTGTTAAGGGTGTCTATGGACAATTAAGAGAACGCTCTTACTTTTCGGGCATGTAAGAGCGAATGAAGGACATTGAATTTTCTTTTTAATGTCTAATGTGTATTCATCCTATTTGTTTTCTACATATTTTTAATTACAGCATTTCTTTGTTTTGTTTTTGGTAAGGCAATCATAATAAAACATGATTTGACTTGATTTATTGCTTAATTTTTCACTTTGCTACATTGATATCAGCAATATAGATAAGTATTGTTTGAATCAAGAGTGCATCTTCTGTTTTCTCTATAGGTTTTAGATACATGACCTTTCCACTTCAATAACCACTGCAGATTCCACCATGTCCTTCAGTAAGCTGTTGAAGATCAGCATGCCAGGCCTTCCTGGATACAAGCTACACTGTGTCACTATGTGTGTGTGTGTGTGTGTGTGTGTGTGTGTGTGTGTGTGTGTGTGTGTGAGCTTTATTGCAGTGTCTATTTGTGTTCACAGTAAAGGTGTATGATTGGACTATGTGTGTGCTTTTTGTGTTGTGTTTTTTTTTCACTGTCACTATGTTTCTGGATGTTTGCAGAGGTGCTCTGTGTTCAGAGCTCAGGTTGACACTAGTTTGACTGACATCAGGGGCGACAGCAGCACAGTGGCATATGGTAACCGCCTGCTAACCGCTAAAACTTGACATCAGCGCAAACAAGTCAGCCAAGCGTGGCAAAGTGTGCTCCTAAGAGGGTTAAGGGATAGGCTGTCAGCATACAGCAGGATAATAACACCTATCACAAGCAGCGTAATACCATAGAAAGGGGAGGGGAGCCAGACAAAATACACAGTTTGGTGTTGACGCACATGAAAGCATTGACAAGTAACACAAAAAGTAGTGGATAAGCTATAATGGAGCTAAATGTGTGTGTTAGTTGTGGTGAAAAAAAATCAGCGTGATCCCAGCATTTCGTAGCATTGCTTAAAGCAGAAAAGTAAAGAGAACAATTGAGACGGAGAGCTGTGTCCCAAATATGACGTAAATACGAGTCTCAATTCAACCCAGAGTGTGTTACAGACCTAAATTTGATGTCGCTATCCATTGCCAAAATACAGATTGTCAACTTCCTTACATAAAATTCATCTGAAAACTGAGAGCGAAAACCTTTTTTTTTTTTTTTTCTCGGACACAGACAGAATTCAAATGCATTTCTCCTGCTAAGGTTTCTCTCTTATCTTTGTCTGTGTAGATTTTCTGAATAGACTTGCTTTCTCACTTGAGAACAAAGTATCTTGAACAAGGTCAAGAGATGGTTTTAGATGACCCTATCTTTGCTGACACACCTGGTTTTCTGCATGTTGCTGGTGTTTGAAAGTGGCACATGGAGATGCATACGGTAACAGTTACCCACTGACCCACTGAGCTACAGATGACAAAAGAGCTGCAGACAAATGTGATCACTGATGCCATCTCTCCTCATTGTCTGTCCCTCTTTGTTTTGCACAGACACAGAAGCACACATATCTTGAAACACTGAGACACCGTCACCGCTGCCATGATCTGATGTACTGAAATGTACATTTCACATCCAGAGAGAATGCAAGACAATATCAGTCTCAAAAGAAAGATAAGCCTTCAAATAAAGATTCCCAGTTTGATGTCTGGTCATGAAAGAAGGAAGAAAGAAATCACAAAGCACACAACGAAAGACACTATACATACTATATGACACATAATGCAGAGAGGGAAAATAATGTAAAAGCTCTTTAAATGTTTAAAAAAAACATCAGGATGTTAAAATGCTTGAAATAATCTGTTTCCAAAACTACATTTCTGAAGTCTGCAGGAAAACCAGAGCAGCCCCAAAGCCTCTATTCTAAGCACTATTCCTAAGCACAGAGTCAGCAGTAAACCTATTAAAAGAAAGATTTGTTGTTGTTTGCAGCTAACCCCAGTGTACCCCCTGAAACCCTGGTAACCCCTATTTAGGCACTGAGCTTCCTCTCATCGATCAAAGTGTGGTGCGCACAGTCCAGCAGCATGACACTGCTCCTGGAGAGCTTACAGCAGGTTTCAACTCTGACCCTCAAAGATGCACAGTGGCTGATTTGTATGTGTGTGAGTGTGCTTATGTTTGTGTGTGTGTGTGTGTGTGTGTGTGTGTGTGTGTGTGTGTGTGTGTGTGTGTGTGTGTGTGTGTGTGTGTGTGTGTGTGTGTGTGTGTAATATGGTGTAAATTCACAGTGGATCACCTTTTGGCTCGACACTAGCTCTTCGCAAAACTCAATTTCCTCCTGGAACGTCCGCAGATAAGCACTTTTAACCTCTGCAAACCTGCTGTGATGGAGGATACATGTAAAATCTGCAAGAAGATGAAAGAGCCTTTGTGTGTTTTTCTCTCCAGTATGTGCGTGTGTTTGTATGTTATACATTAACACACTCAAACACATCCCGTACACTTACCTACCGGTAACCAAAAACAAGGAAAAGCTGTTATGCCTCAGCTATCAGACTGTGAACATGCTGGCACACAGGTTGACGAATTGTTGAAAAGATTGTCAAGGTTTTTTTTTTGGTTTATGTGTGCATGTCTTTGTGTGTGTGAGATTGTGCATGTACCGGCCATAGAGTAGTGTTCCCAGTGAGAGAGGGAAGAGGTATCCACCACACAGTGCCTGGGGCCCTCTGGAAGAGATACTAAACAAGACCTTCCCATTGGGACACACACACACAGCCTGCAGCTGCATATGACCTACTACCCACCTCCTCACACACACACACACACACACACACACACACACACACACACACACACACACACACACACACACACACACACACACACACACACACACACACACACACACACACACACACACACACACACACACACACACACACACACACACACACTCATAAAGGGGTGGTAGTGTAAGATTGAAACTGACACATCATAAAACTCTAAACAGCTCACCCTATCTCCATATTAAGTATATATATTCTTTTTTTGGATGTACATTATTTTCACTTGTGTACACATGCTGTACATCAACATTTATAAACTACTGCAACTAACTGCTATACTATATAACTTGTGCATTTTCTTTAACCCAAAGAAAAGTTCTAAACTTTTTAAAACCATGGCACACCAGTGTTTAACAAACACATATTCTTGTACCCATTTTAACGTAGAAATATCCTCGAAAATATCTGTTCTTCGGAAAATATTAGTATTTTTTCTTTGGAAAGAAAATTGGGAAAAAAAATATTTTGGCACCCACGGGTCCTACAGCAGACAATGTGGGAAACATCAGATCCCGTGAATCAATTTTAAAGTTACCCTTTTTCAAATTGGCTTGTTTTGGAATACAGAAATCATCTTTTCTTTTTGAGACCTCCCGAAAAGAAAATCTATTTAAATAGGGCATATTGCAGCAAGGGAAGCGCATTTCTACCATTGATGGCATACAGTACCAATGATAAAAACAATGTGCTATGACCTTTGATGTATTTAAACTTGTTCTCATTCATCTCTGTCTTGTGAAACAATGGCGTGTGTTTTCCTAAAAGAAGCCTAAGGATGAACATATCTCCTTCGTATCATTCTCTGACTGACAAATAAAGGCTTTCTGCCAAGAGAAACTCAATGAGACCTCAATCAATATACTGCTACAAGGTTTACAAACGAACACAGAGACACAAATATACACACACACCACATGTATACACACAGACACACACAAAACCTCAACAATAGGGGATGATGTACAATTACCTTGAGCACATAACACTCAGCTGATGCTCATACAGTACCCCCCCCCCCCCCCCCCCCCCCCCCACACACACACACACACACACACACACACAGATGTGCACACGGAAAGACACTTAATATGCAAATAATATTTTTACAACAGGGACAGCACTACATTGTGGATGTGGACCACGGGGGGCAGATAGATAGATAAATAGGTCTCTAGATATCTGGCTTGGACCTCAGTTGATGAGATTTCACATAAGGCAGCAGTGTGCTGTTAGGACAGGGAATACCACCACAAAATAATGTTTTCACTGCCTCTGATCAATTTTTAATTTGGCCTGCTCAGCCGAGCCTTTGGCGGGCCTGGCCCCGGTAATTATGGTGGGTTATTGACAGCTGCCTTCCCGTGGGATGCTATTTAAAAGAGGTTTAACCCCAGAGCAAGTCCAGGCCCCACACCCGCCTTTGAAAGTGTCAAGTGCATTGATCTGAGCTGCAGGATGTACTGGGACCTTCCCACCTGGAGGTGCACATATACCTGTATATATGTGTGTGTGTGTGTGCGCGTGTGTGTGTGTTTATGTGAGTGTGTGTAAGAGAGAGAGACAGAGAGAGAGAGATTGCTAGCAGGGCAGCAATTACAAGGCCACGGTATAGGCGGAGCATCTTTTGACCCTTACACACACACACACAAACACACACACACACACACACACACACACACACACACACACACACACACACACACACACACACACACACACACACACACACACACACACACACACACACACACACACACACTGTGTGCTGTCCTCTGGCTAAACCTAGCTGTCTAGTTTTTCGTAACCACCTGATGCCCCGAGATAGGCTCTATGCAAACTGTATATACAATGTTATCAATTGGGTACACACGCACAGACATACACACACATATACACGTGCGCGCACACACACACACACGCGCACACAAACAGGTTAATTCATCGCTTGGGGGAAATTAGATGAACTAATGAGAAAGGAAGAGGAGGTAGAAAGGGGATTGGAGAGACAGGAAGAGAAAGAGAGAGATCTTCAAACCAAACAGGGTCATGACACAACACAAGCAGTAATGTATCTTTGCAACCAATGTGTTGAAAGGGATGACACACACAGGGCACAGCATTTAAAACATTGAGAGTCAAGGTAAGGATTTGTTTAAGTTTGTCTTAATTGTTTCCTCTTTCAGCCAAACATTGAAAAGACCCTTTTGAAAAAAACACACCTAATGTTTCTCTCAACGGGTCTCCAGTGTCAAACCTGGCTTACTATAAGGAGCAGGATGCTAAAAATTGGGAGATAGTATGGGGGGTATGAATGTTGGTTTTTGAATTAGTGATTTAAATATTAAATGAATGGATTTTTGCAGACAGCGTATAGTTTTTGTGATTTGTGTATGATTGTTTCTATATCTGTTTCAATGAATGTGCAGTTAACAAGTTGAAAAGAAGTCAGGATAGATATTGTGGATCAATTCATTCAAATTTTTAAATGAAAAAAAAACAAAAAACAGCACAGAATGCAACCGAATTAAAAACAGTTAAATTAAGACTTTTGACCATATGGAAACAACCAGATTACCCTAACAAATAAGCATTTTAAAAGCAGAAGGAAGCCAACGCTGTCTGCAGGAGAATTCTCATGGGACCAATTCTGAACTGTTTCAAGACGTTAAAGGAAGAAAAAAAAAGGGGGGGGGGCGCAAAGGCATCACCACAGTATTCATGCGTTCACAAACTTCCACAAGTTTTAAGTCCTACTCTTAACTCCTACAGCAACCAAAAGTTATGATCCCACCTTCCAATATTCCCTCCTTCCTCAATTATTCTGACTGTAACCCCACATCTTACACTCTCTCTCTCCCCCCTCCCTCAGTCCCTCCAAACCCCATGGCGCCCACCCTCCACCTCCACCATCTCAGTCTCAGGATGCAGAGCAGTGACAGGGCCAGAAGGTAATGATACAGCTGCCATGATGCAACAAGCAGACCTGTCGACTGTCAGGAATTGAAATCATGAAGGAATAAGCTGTCATTAAGAGGCCCTCTCCCAGTAGTGGAGCTGTCAGAAGCCTGCCTCCTGCCGATTCTCTTCCTCTCTACACTCCCGTCTCTCCTCTTCCAGTCCCTCCCCATTTGCAGTCACTCCCTCATCCTTCTCTCATTTCTTTCTCCCTGCTTCAATCTTTCCTGTACCCCACTTTTTTCCCTTTCTGCCTTCTTCCAACCAATCATAACTCTTCTTACTTTCTGCATCCCTCTCCTTCTAGTCAACCCCCTTTTCCTCCCATATCTGGTTATTGCTGGAGCATCCTACGCTCACCTGTCATTTTTCCACTAGGCTGTGGGAACAGCACAACTTCCATGTGCGAACACACACGCAAGTAAAGACAACATGCAGAGCAGGTCAGCAAAGACCTGCACACACAATGCAAAAATAAATCCCTTAACCCTATGTCACCATAAAGATTTACCTACTGTAGTTACATTTATGTATATCTCCATTTGTGTATGTTCTGGACCTTCTAACATGTCATGATCACTAAGCAGTCTGTCAAACTTGGGGATATACTCATACACAGAAGCATGGTGGTTAAGGCAGGAAGAGAACAGGTGAAGAGTAATGGGGCTTTCACACTTGCAGAAATCTCCTGAAAAACCCCAGGATATTTCCCGGAGGAGCTGTATGTAGAACGCAAACAGCCAAATTCTTCCATCGGACTTCACCCAGAGTTTCTCCTGCCGCACCCCGAGTATTTTTTCCGCAGCAAGTCCGAGTGGGCTGATGTGAGAACGCCGCAGGCTATTCTCCGGAGAATTACACAGAGTGTCTGCACGGCTGCATTATGTTTTCTGTTCATCCGTATGTTGTTCTCTGCTCATTTTTTGATGTTGTCATTCCGTTTAACTACACGTAGCATTGATATAAAGGCAGTTATTCTCATTATAGCGTCGTATAGCTCAGTGGCTTCTTCCGCTACTTCCGCATTGTTTTTTTTACATCACGTCTTACCTCTTCCCCCCCTGTCTGTCTTCAGCTGTGAGGAGCATATGTGAACAGCCAGGTCAGGAGAATCTCCGGAGTGGTCCTTCCGAAACTACCTAGATATTTTCTGGAGTTCATATGTGAAAACAGCGGTGCCCTAAATTTCACCCTGCGATCCCATGTGCATATGTTAATGTGTTGTGTGTGTGTGTGTGGGGCCAGATTAACGAACACAATCAGTTAATTTTTCCTAACGGAAGGGTGAGCGGACTCAAAGTTTCACGGAACATAGCTAGGACTTTCAGAGTGGTGCCGTGAGACAGGTTTGCAAACCCATACACCCTAGAATTGCACCACAGGCATACACACACACACACACACACACACACACACACACACACACACACACACACACACACACACACACACACACACACACACACACACAAAACACACACTCAAAAACACAATCTACAGAAGTACAGAGTCAAATTAAATGTAATATTTTTTGTGTGTCTGTGTGCTTGTTAATGTTTTGCAAAGCCACAAGCTCCCCCCATATTTGCTGAACGCACTCCATTTGACCCTTTGCTGCAGGCTTTGAATTTCCAATCAACTTCCCATGAGGAACTTCACACGAGTTGCACCAGGGGCAACAGATTCTAGCCAGAAAACATTTTTTGGGGAAAATAGAACCTCATTTAAGCATTAGACAGTTTATTTGGAAAAGTCCACATTTGACCCAACATAACACTTAACTGAAATTGTGAATCAAAAATATTGAGTTATTGTCATGGTGCAGAGTCAATAGCTCATATACTAAAGCAAATATATACACTGTACATATATATGCCTAGAGAAATATTGATAATTTAGTGTATACTATTGAATAGATGTTGACTCTCTAACTATTTTTTTTTATTATTTGTCTCATTTACTTGTCTTGTAGTCACTCATAAGTATCCACTGAAAACACTTCACCATATAACTACAATGGTTGTAAAACTGTTACTGTAATTTCACAGATTAGCTCATCCCCCTCTGCTTGCGAGGGATCCAATAAAAAAAAACCTACTGATGGCTGTTGAGTTGAGAGGAATCCAACATACTCTTGAAAGCCTTGCACAGGCTCAAGATTTTTAATTAGCCGTCCTTGAGATGGTCACATCACACAATCACTTGCTTTAAAATGTATCTTAATGCCGTGAGAGTGGATTATACTGACTGTATTTGCTGTATCATAGAGCTGTCATTTTTTGTCTGGGTCATTCATCAAACATGTTTTATCATATACATTAATGTAAAGAATGAATAACTATTTACTAACAACAGCCCAGATTCAATCTCTCAACATATTCCTTCAGATTGTACAGCTGCTCTAACTTCTGTCTAAGGACTAAAAAACACATCCTCACAAACTTGATGGCATGACATAATAAACCTCAAACATCCCCGTAATAGATGCAGACAGTAGGCATGAATTGACTGTAAATGTCCCTGCCTGTCTTTCCACTGCACAAACAGAGTAGACGGCCTGTGTGCTGTAAATGCCTGGATGATGATTTGTCAGGGTGGGAGAACACGATTTCTTGTTTACTATGATGAATGAGCAACACTCGCACTACACACACCGTGTTCTCTATATCGAAGCTGTCACTTTGGCTCTCTGCAGCACAACCCTGCCTTATCCAGCTGAAATACCAGCCAAGGTGACTATAATTCAAAGTCTTGGGGAAGCCGAATCATCTGTTAAACAACACAGGACACACACACGCACACACACAACCTAAACCTCTCCTGTTGTTGTACACCGCAGGAGAAGACTTTACACAGCAGTGAAAGTCTTTACTGCATTCAGATGGACAAAACGAGGGAGTGGGGGGGGGGGAGAGAGAGAGAGAGAGAGAGAGAGAGAGAGAGAGGGATCTCCCCTAAGTCAATTTAAACAACGGGGCGATGAAATTACACAGGTAGTCTTGGTCAGGATGACAAATGAACACAGGGATGGGGATGAAAATAAGAAGACAAGCAGGGCCACCAGTTGCTTGCTGACACACAGATGTATACACTTGTGTGTGATCATATGGTGGGGAAATAAAAACTAATCTATATTTTACATTACATTATCGCACCCTCTCTCTCAGCTCAGTGACTGTGAATACACAGGACAGCATGGGAATCATGAATCAAGGATGCATGAATGTTTTCTTGTGTAACAATAATCTTGTTGAGGTTTATGCTACATCTCACTAACAAGACAATATAAGTTTCAAGACTGGTGAAAGGACTGTAACGGTACCAGTTTTATTGAGGAGTATGGCACTCTGTTTGCACCTGTGAATGAAAGTCTGTTGTGTGACTATGTATTTATATGATGCTTTTATATGTGCAGAAACTGCTCAGCATCATACAATTTGTACGTGGCTTAGGGATGAAGTTTCCTTCCACCCCTTCACTTGTGTTAATTGTACAATGAAGTTAAACTGAATTTGGTCCATGCAGTACATCCAGAGTGTAAGCAACGCAAGCGCATAGCAACATCAAATTACCCACAATCACATTCAAAACTCCAGTCAAGTACAAGGAAACAAAATACCAAAACACTCATCTGTAGTATGCTTTCCACAGCCCCAAATACTCAAGCCTGCCCTTTGTGTTAACACTGTGTGTCACACATGTAACACCCAATGGGCAAATTCCTGTGGTACCTAAGAGCACATTATGAGCATGCTGCATGTGGCCCAAAAAACTCTTCATACCTCAGATGTATCACAAGAAAGGAAAAGTGAATGAGAAGGAAAAAATTGTGTTGTTTTGAAACGCATAGAGAAACAAAGGATGTGTCACAGGGGAAAATATGAGAAATATGTAAGAAAAGAAAAAAAAAACGAAAAGAAAAGAAAAAAACAATATCCTCTTTTGACATTTTTTGTCCTCAGCAGACATGTCCCTCTTCGTGAAACATGAAAACAAACATCTTGGATCAAAGATTAGAAAATCAGTTCAACATCTAACACCGTAGCTTGAACTTCTTTTGTTGTGTCCCCTACCTCCATGGCTCTGTTGATGAAGGGGATCTGTGTCCCTGAGTCCAGGTCCTGGTTGATGATGAGTCTACGGGCCCACTGACCTGCCCGCACCACGCCGCTGCCCTGGATCAGCACCAGCAGCTTGGATGGGTTGGACAAGGCATCTGGGCTCAGGTAGATAAAACTGGTGGGTTCATCGTCTGCAGCGTCAACCTAAACAATCAGGAAAACACTTGTTACAATCACTGTTAAAATGGAAAATGTAAACTTTTTCAGTTAATGTTCTTTCAGTGGTCAAACTGCTAAACATTACTTTTGAAACTTTAACTCGATCAAAATAAAAAATGTCACTTTTATGCAGAAGCAGTAAATGGTAAAAAAGCTAATTGTTATTTCATAATGTAAAGCTTTGATTTCCTGCTTCAGGGAATTTCCTCATAATAATAGTGAAGTTGCTGGTAATCAAAAAATCTGAAGTTTGAGCAGGAACTTCAATCTCATCTGAGGCCTTGGTAGTTAAAAAGTCATATACACCAGTTCACTAACCATCAATAATTATGAATAGAAAACAGCCTTTATGTGATTAAAACTAAGGCCATACAGACTGACAGAGAAGCTAAGATTGTGTCTTTTGGTGTGTGTGTGTGTGTGTGTGTGTGTGTGTGTGTGTGTGTGTGTGTGTGTGTGTGTGTGTGTGTGTGTGTGTGTGTGTGTGTGCGCATGCGTTCCGTCCACACCCCAATGCGTCTATGCATCCCTCCCAAGTATGGCTGGAAGAATCTCTACAGAGACAAACACTGTCCATAAAAGCCATGGGTGGCAGCTGCAAGAACTTAATCCAAGCAGACAAAGAGAGCCGAGAGGGGGAGAAAATCTTACCCTTTATTCTCTTGTGCTCCCTCATTCCCTCGCCCTATACTTGGCTGTGGTTAATCTTCTTAAAATCTGCGGTCACAAGTTCAATGCCATGCAGGTGGACGGACCCACCAGTAACACACAAATACCCACACATACACAAAAACACGCACACATTCGCTTGCAGTATACACACAGGCGAGTGGGGAGCAGAAAAGCAGAACAGAGCAATTTTCCAGAGGAATAATGAGATAAATAGGCCACGCAGATAAACCAGTAAAAGTGTATGGGGTCTAATGAAAGGCGCTGAGTCCCTGGCTATGTGATTTATGGACACTGTTAGTGCTGGGGCTAACTCTGCTCAGCTCCTAAACACCAGCGCTGCCTAACATCCCTATAAACGCAACCTGAAAAATGATCACAACTTTTAGAAAGGGAATGGAGGGGTAAAGGGGGGCAAAAAGAGACAAACATGCTTCCAAGCACAAATAAAAGGGATCAAGTGTGTGCTCTGAGCCGGGATGAGCTGGGCAAAGAATAACTCCATGATGGCGCAGTAGAAAGTCCCCTTCAGCGCAACTGAATGCAAAACAGATTAAGCATCGGCATGCTGTGCCTCTGCGCCTTTGAAATGACACGTCACAATACAGTTAATTTGTTGAGGAGACACTTTTGCACAAAGGATGCGAGTAAAAGAAAGAGAGGGAGTGAGTGAGATAGAGAGACAAAGACTGGTGGAGAATGAGCAGAGCTGACTCCTCACAATCCCCTTTTCTTTTCTTTTTTAAACAGGACACTCAATATTATAATCACACTCTGAAGCCAAAGAATTTACGTCAATTTTCATTTTTAATACTCGCTTTAATCTTCAAGGGCATTATCAAAGAGGAAAATGCCTCCTTTCACTCAGAGTACTTACTGGCAGGATTTCTTTAGTCATGTTGCACTTTTTCTCCAACAGCTCGTAAACATACTGAGTGATGATCTGGAGAGAGAAAAAAAGACACAGAACAAAGAAACACAGTCAAACATTACATTTAGAGTACAGTCTAATACAAGAATATTTATACACTCCTGTTGATACAAATCAATCCAACAAAAGCAGACTAAACTGTGTGTGTGAACAAGTAACAGCATCCTCTGTCATGCTTACAAACTGAATAAAAAAATACTATTCAAAACCCTTGTTTGCCCTCTGGTGTGTGTGTCTGTGTGTGTGTTTGTGTGAGCTACATGAAAGGGTCTGGATCATACTGTATGTGTGTGTTTCTGTGTGTGTTTCTGTGTGTGTTTCTGTGAATAACAGTGCAGTTAGAGTGTTGAGGTTGTTAGTGCCAGGAGAGGAAATCTCCTGTACAAGCGAAGGGCTGATGTAAGTTATGTTTATCCCCGCAGCCACAGCACTAAAGAACCTTGTATACCGAATCATTCCAACCTGGGGCCAAGCCTTTCATGGTTCAGTGACATTAACAACTTTCTTTTCCATTTTTCTTATTTTTTTTTCCTGCCTTCTTTTCTCCTCCTCACGTCGTGCTCAGCTGAGAAAGGAGAAAAGCGCTCCGTGGGACAGATTTTGATGTTTGATGGGTTGTGAGAGAAAGATAGAGAAGTTGTGATGGCACACGGCAAAGAACATGACCACAGCAGCGAGTCGCGTTCATGCTGTGATGCTGTTTCATTAATAAATGCTACGATAGACTCCCTGTCCTGGACATGTTCTGACATGAGATGATAGTCTGACGGACCACAGGGAGAGCGAGCATGAAGCTGTGTAGCTCTGATACGTTTCACTTTGTGTAACTTTTGAAGCGTCAGACTCAGTAGAATGTGGGGAAGAATGACATGATGTTCAGACCTGTGGAAAGTTTGATTTACTTTGATTTAATGATTACAGGGAGGTAGACATTTACACTCTCACGGTGAAAAAGAGGGAACATTAAAAAATATTTGCACAATGTAAATACCAGTATCAGAAATTCTAAAACTTCAACCTACAGCTTCAGCCTTTACTATAAAGTTCAGACATTCACAAGCACTAGAGGATTTTTGGGAACTAAAAAACGACATTAACTGAAGGTTAGCAATAAAGATACAAAACACAGACACACAGAATTTCATGCAGTATGATGATCTCTACTGTAGCTATTCCTAAAAAGCAAGAAAGTTTCACTAACATGACAGCATTTCTCAAAATTGCAAAGAGAGCAAATCTCTACCCTCAAAGACAAACTTTACCAGAACCAAAATAAAAAAGGTTAGAACCTAGATGTAAATAAACTGATGGGATAATTGTGGGACATGATCTGCTTAGCGTGTGTATTTTTTGTACACAAAAATATTTGTATGACCGAGTTCTAACATTTCACAACAATGAAATTGTGCATTTGTGACATGTTCCAAACTCTACATCTTTGTAAAATAGCAGAAATTTGTCTCTTCACCTTGAAACCTTTTGGTATTTAGTCAAAGGTGAATTCTACTGATAATCATATCGTCACACCCTTTTTATGCCAAAAGAAAGTCAATGCTAACTTAATGTACTGCTTTCAAAACAACATGCAAGAATAACATTACAGACTAGACACATATTGGCCTTATGACAGCCAATCAAAGTCCAGCATACGACCAAATTAGACCATCGATTCTTCATTTTGACCCGTTGAAGGAGGGAAAATACAAGGAGAGCTAAAACATCTCCACCTCAGCCCAACCCACCAACAGCTAATTCACTAAAATGTCAGCCGGTCTGATGAAGACTAAAATGATTTGGGGCTTCAGTATGCTAGTGTTTAATGACATCAATAAGCCTCACAGGAAATTTCATTTGCACTACGTTATTTGTTCAGTGCCTCAGGTGGCTCGAAAACCCACTGATATGGAATGAGGAGAGAGACGAAATTGTGGAAAGAATGCAAGACTTTCTCTGTGTTAATGCATTTCCACGAATACAAGGAAGCAGCTGATCATAAATAAAAAGCTTGCAAGTTTGTTTATATGCTGTGTGTACATCTGTATCTATCTTCTAGTTTATATTGAAAGTTGGTCAACTTCTACCAAGCAAAATCAAAATCAGAACAAAGAGTACCGTTTCACAGGAAAATGGGATTGGCTTAGAGCAGAAGTATACAACTATAGGATAAAAAAAAATCATATTATACACATACACACACATAGTCAGAGCTAACCTCTTTCCGCGTGGGCCTCTGAGTACTATGTCTCAGCAGCTGATCAGTACCATAAGAAAAGCCTCTTTGTCACCTAATTACCAGTGTGTTATTAGTGCTTTAATGAAACGCCTGCAGGAAGCAGTTGAGTGGCTGCATCGCGACTTCAGACGGTAGGATAAGCATAAGGAGAGGTTTCGGCAAATAACAGAAGGAAAGGCAGGGGGAAGAGAGGGAAGATAAAAACAACTATATTCAAACCAAAAGGTTTTATGAACAAAATGTCTTATCTGTAACAAATTTAAATTGTCATCTATACTAATAGATGGGTTGCAACTGTATAGCGTGAAGTGTGAATTTACTTTACATCATCTAAACTGGGGGACAAAGTCCAAGAGAGGACATTTAACCTCCAAAGACACAGAACAATGACCCTGACTGACAGTTTACATTACAGCTGTCACTTTTGGAGCTATCTAGTTAAAAAAAAAAAAAAAAAGCAAGGACATCCGGATGATGATGAAACCTCAAACACTAATGTTTCCTTCATGACAGTGAGAGCAAATGTGGGAGAGTCTGCGGTGAGGTCAGCGCTGGCTGTGCTTTGTTTGTGTAGAGGAAGCATTGTGGCGATGAAGCAAGTAGAGCAGGATCAGGGAGGAAGGAAGGGACTTAAAGGAGGGCTCAGCGGGAGGAAAGAGGGAAGACAAGAGGGGAGAGGAGGAGAGGTAATCCCTGGGAGCCAGAGGTTGGTGCCAGCTCCCACTGCGGTGAACAGCTGAGAGGATGGATGAGTGAAGCAAACAGTAAAATACTTGGTCTTTAAAACACTCTTTTCGACTGGTGTGCTGTGACATCAACTTTCTTCAAACACCTGGCCATCCCCATAACAATCTCCTCATCACTCTCAATCACACACAAAGCCAAGGTCTTAATGAAGAACATTGTGGCTGCAAGTTGATATGTCTTTTAAGTCCTCACTGTGCACATTTATCAGATAATGTGAGTGCATGAGTTTGTGCTCTTGCACTGATTGCAACAGTCATGCCTGGTTTGGCTGATCGGACCCAAGGCGTCAAGGAGATCATGTTTCCTGGGCACATACAGGACAGGAAGACTAGGATAGATAAAGAGGTGGGGGTGACGAAAAGATGAGGAAGGGGGGTAAGGGAATAGAGGAAGGCAGGAATGAAAAAAAAGTAGAAGAAGTAGTTAAATGGTAGGATAGTCAACAAAAAACAAAGAAAATGAGGTAATTACAAAGAAGGAAGAGGACTAATGAGATGAAAAGAGCCCAGAGAGACGCTTTGATGATGACCTGATGTTTATCAGGGTCAGCATTAGTTTTATGGCGATAGATTAAATGGTCTATTAGAACAGTTTCAGGCCAGATGCTGACGGTGAACTAAGTAATCAATCAATTAATAGACACAAAACACATTTCCAAAAAACCTCTGGATGTGTCCAGTCACAGTTGCAAAGCTGTTTTTAAGGCCTTGTGAGCCTCTTAAATAACGTAATTGGAGACATTTTTGAAACCTATTGCGGCCCGTAGAGCCACACTTGTTTATCTCAGTGTCAGCAATGAGCACACATATACTCAAGGCAGCAGCATATATAAAGAAACACATGTTCAGTCACACACACCTCTTGTCTCTGTAGTCCAGAGCCCCCTTCCAAAAGCCACTTAGCCATAGAAACCAGAGAACAAGAAGAGGCATCAAAGCAGTTTATATAATGAAACTGAAAGAGCTGTCCCTTGCTGTATCACTGACTGCACCCAGGAAAGCATTCCCTCTTCTCCAGAGAATAGAGGAGATGAAGAAAAAAAGGGGGGGAAAAAAAGAAAAAGAAAATCCCCCCGAACAATGCAGCACAACAATGGCGACAACAAAAGCAAAGTACACTCAGAAAGAGAGTGTGAAAATGAGAGAGAGCATGAGGCAATAAAAAGGTTGTTTATTTTAAGTCAGCCTCGTGTACCAACAAAAAGTGGTTTTAAAATAGGGCCTATTGTTGTGAATTTTTGATCTGTCAGTCCACGTGGGAAACAAAGAAAGAGAGAGAGAGAGAGAGAGGGAGAGAGAGTGGTGTAATTCCCATGAGGTCTCTGTTACTCTTCTGTCAGAGAAGTGAGGGGCTCTCAAGGGGAAGAGAAAGTTTTCAGACGCAGACTGACAGACTGACTGTTTACACTCACACAGATATCCATCTCTCTGTCACTCCCTCCCTGCACTCCTCCCCCTAATGGCATCATAATGACCTCCTTAGGTGTTAACTGAGAAGTCGACAGAGGTCTAATTCAAAGCAAAGTACTGTACACCACCGTGGGTGCCGGCAGTAGCGACAGATGCCAGCACTGTAACTACCAGCCCTCCTGCCTTTTCCCTAACACCCCCCACCCACACACACACACACACACACACACACACACACACACACACACACACACACACACCAAACAACCAGCCCCCTGTCCAATTCGCTTCTCTTTCATCACCTTTAATCCACCTCACCTACTCCCTGAAACCATTTTTGTCTGACTGTGTCTGCTTCCTCCTAAATGCTCTGAGCAGAAGCTGTAGCAGCAGTGTTTAAGTGTTGTGGGACTGGAGACATGATGGCAGTCAGTGACTCCAGGCAGACAGCTGTCATTTATAGTCACTCTTTAGAGAGATCCCATTAGATTCCAAACAGAATGGTCCACGACTGGTATGGGGCCTCCTGATTCTTTAAGTACAGTATGGAGGCCTCTCTACGGGGTTCCCACAACATGACTGCACCATCATTTATGAAGTAATTCATTAGACTTGAGTAAGTTCAATATCCAATCATTAATTAGTGTTGTCAATCTAAATGTCTTAAGAGTAATGTCTTCCTGCTTCAGAAAAAACTAACAAAACGCAAACAACACAATGTTTGAAATAATTTAAATTGCAGTATAATGTAATATCATATAATGCAGTATAATATAATATTCTAAAAAAGGCACGAAAAGCCCAAAATAAATCTTTAAAAAAAAAATATATATATATATATATATACAATAATGAGCTACTAATATTTCATTATTAACAATTGTTATTCCACTTCTCCTCAGTATTTTGCTCAAGAGCGCTTCAGCAGAGCTTCACCGTTGGCCAGCTGGTCACTGATATGACAACATCAAGCATCCATTATGAGGAAACAGAGGGAGACAGAAGAAGAAGAAAAGATAACAGAGAGACAGTGGAGAGTATGGGAAACAAAGAGAGAGCGAGTGAGTGAGAGAGAGTGAGAGAGAGAGAGAGAGAGAGAGAGAGAGAGAGAGAGAGAGAGAGAGAGAGAGAGAGAGGGGAAATGAAGAGACAGAAAGAAAAAGGAGAGAGAGAGAGAGAGAGACGGTTTTCTAATTCAGCCATCTGGCTAGCTTTACTTCATTATAATATTCTGACTGTGTGTGTATGTGTGTGTGTGTTTACAAATTTGTGAGTGTCTTCCATCCCACAGATGCAGGCAGAGCAGAGAAGAATCCTCATTTATTAACAGCTTAATAGAGCTCCATCTGGGCCAGACCCTATGCTTGTCTTCTATCAGAGAGATTCATCACCCAATCACAGGAATTAGACTACAACTGACACCTACACAGACCGAGGTGACCCTGCTGCATCTTGCGACACTGTTCAGATAGCCTGCCTGTACCTAGCTGTAGTACAGTCAGAACCATTACAGTCAGAAAAAAAGGATGGAAAATGTCAGCTTGGTGCTCTCACTGCTGATTTTTTTAAATCATATTTACATTTGTCAAATCAGAATACAGAAGAAAGAGCAAAAACCTCAACACGTAACACATTAGACCAAGAAAAAACTATTCATAAACTAGAGCTTCTGGGTACTTTACTTAAGTACTTATAGAATCCACTCACAACACAAAGGGATGTTTTATTTGCAGAAGTTATATTTTTCCTACTTATCTACAAACAAGAGAAATCCTTTCCGGTGCTCATGCTGCACCTCAGACTACACGGAGATACATACTACATGCATTCTAAAGAGCTGTGGGTCAGCTTTCAGTGTAACACTTTCTCAGGTGTTTAACTGCAGCCCAGGTGCCTGAGAGCAAAAGTGCCCAAGCACAACTTGGCTTTCCATTTATTTCACCTAGAATATACTTGCAGCCCATATTGTTCATACAAAGGGTATGTTTTAAAGCTCTCAAAGACAGAATCTATAATCATGTGAACATATAGATAGATCGATATTTACGTATATTGGAAACAGTTTACTTTTGAGGGATGAAAACCGAAGACTAAAAAAAGTATCTCCTGCTCTAGTGCCAGATTTGGTCGCATATCTCGCTCTCTTTTTTTGCTTGGAGGCCATCACACCAACATCCTCATTCTTCCTCTTTCTATCCGTCCCCCCATTCAGACAAGGCTGAAGTGCAAATTGGACATCTGGTGCTGTGATGTGTCTGACAATACAGCCGCCACCCCATAGCCCTCTCACACATAGAGAGAGAGACAGACACACACATAGAGAGAGAGACAGACACACACATAGAGAGACACACACACACACACACACACACACACACACACACACACACACACACACACACACACACACACACACACACACACACACACACACACACACACACACACACACACACACACACACACACACAGAGCGATGGACAGAAACAAGGCAACCAAAAGCAGGAGGATTTCATTTTAAATGAGAGCGTAATAAGTTGCTTTACATTAGACATTAAGGCAAAATAGATATACATATGTGTATAATCATTAACAAAAGTATTTATAGCTACTTGAATATTAAGTACTTTTTTTTAAGTACTCAAGTCTGCCTGGAAAGATAAAATAACCTATAAACAGTAAAATATAAACTAAGTGCAGCTTCATTGTAGGGCAAGATTTGATGTAACTTAAATGTAACTTGGATGCAGTTAATAAAGGGAATTATCTTTACTAGCTACAGTCAGAGAAGACAACAAGTTTCCAAGTAGTTTACAACAGGTTTTTGTAGAGCTTTAACACTGAAAGCTGCTTCTCTGTGTTTAGTTTTGACTTTAGAAACAGCCGGTACATGAAGCCCAGATGATCCGAGTGGAAATTGATTATGCCCAAACGGTGCTTTATGAATCAACAGTCACAGTAAAGTTAATTATTTTACATAAAGGAAGCCATTGTAAAGATCTGAGGGCTGTGATAGAAACCCATCTATTGAGAGGACCTCTAGAAGCAGCTTTCTAAATCAGCCTGCCAGAATTAGAACAGGTGAGTCTACTTAAAACGAAGACATGGATACGATTTCTAACTCCCACTGAAACGGATGTCCTTTCATTATGTCATGTGAGACATAAGGCTAACTTTGTCATTTACATATTGTGGATTTTAACATGCAGCTGCATTTCATTGTTCTTCTTTCGTTCTGTCTCTCCTTAAACGGAGACAATATAGTACATCCAAACATCAATTTGTTCACTCTATTAACTATTGCTTACTAAATCTTGTTGAATTTTAATATTGTATAATTATTTGTGACTTCTGCAGAATATGATCCAACATTTTGCGCGTTCCATAATCAACAATATAAAGAATGATTTGTCATTTTTCTTAAACACAGACTGTGGCTGATTTATATCAAATTTAATCTACAATCCACATTTATTTGAGCACATTTTGTTACTTTTCTACTGGTTAAAACATAAATAGGGGCAGGAAGTCAAAAATATTAGCCTAACTCAGGGCCAAACTTACAGGAATACGAGGAAGTATGCCCTTCAGTCGAAAGTAGAGGCTTATGATGAGCTGAGAATGTTTTCACGATTTCTTTTATCACAGACCATAGCACCTAGAATGCAGTGTATTTATTGTTTTACTTATTGTGTTCCTTATCTTCGTGTCTCCCATATTTTAAAATTAGTTTTCTGCATAGCTGCATGTGAAACTTTCCTCCTTTTATGTCATTACATAAAATCACCTCGAACGATTTACCCGGAGGTAGAATGTCAGCAGTGACTGTGTCCCTCCTTTGGCCATCCACTAGATGTCCAGAGTCAAAGTTGGATGTGCTAAATCCAAAATCCATTCCACTCTTGCAATCATCTTAAGGAATTGCATCCAGAAGTTTCCAACAGGTAGGCATCAATTCCTAGGTTTTAGTAAGTCTTTGAGTCTGTGCACTTGATTGGTTCTGAAGAGATGCATGTCCGGGGGGCTGATCATGAACATTGGGCTGTGCTCTGGAGTGATCTGGGCCCATAATATTGTTTGAGTAGAAAGTTACTCTACATTTACCCTAATGACATACAATATCTTCCTGCCGGATGTATTTAAAGATGAAGAGGAACGGGATAAAACAATAGATCAACAAACAAAAGTATTTTTGGCCAGCAAACCCAGGAGTGATCAGCAAGGTATGCTTGTGTGAAATACTCATAGAAAGGCTGACTAAGCAGAATAACCCACTTTACTACCAAAGGCATTCTATTCAGTTGTGCCTATTTATAAAGGAGCATATTTCTTACCAGTACAAACAATGCATCTGCACTTACAAGCTTTACAAGGTAGGATATTCATTTTCTTGAATCATCTGTGGCCTAAAACAACAGACAGGTAATAATGCTTCTTCAGGTAGTGCTCCTTTCTTCTCAGCCAGTTAGTCTCCTGCAACACAGTCACAGTATCTGTCCTCTTTACACAAGCTCCTATCATCTCTTTACACAAGCTCCTATCATCACTGATTGACACAGTTTCCTTTTTTCTTCTCTTAAGAAAATACTTCTGTCCATTTTTTAATCAGAGTTTGTGAATAATATTTGCATAAATCCTGCTTGATGATTTTTTTGTATGCTCCAAATGTTTGGCCCCCCTCGGATTTCTCCACTTTTAGTTTAAATGTTTGTGTGTTCTTTCAGGGCCTCTGTTTGCAAGCAACCAAATGTTTGTTACTAAAGTCTTTTTAGATGCTGGAAGATAGTGCCTTAGCAGGCAAAAGAAGAGAGGGGAAATAAAGCCTTCACAGAAGGCTGACTCTCAAAGGAGCGACTGTATACCTGCATTAGAAATAATAAAAACACACAGGTAATCCCACAAACGGCTCTATCACTTTGCTTTGAACATCAAAGACTGAACGCAATTAAAAGCAACATAGCAGGGGATGCAAATAAAAAACTGATTACAAAAGAACATTGTCTCATTATCTTAATGGATATTGCAGTTGGTTGTACTACTGAAGTAAGTTAGAGGTGAACTTTACAATGGAGTGTGATTTGATCGATGGTGTTGTAGTTTGACTCCACGTGGGTATTTTGGGGTAAGAAATCCTTAAAATGCCACAGACAAAGTAGCTTTCAGTGTCTATGCAATATATGTAAAAAGCCAAAAATCCATCTGCCTCACGCCATTATAATTAATACAATATAAAATAATTGGTATGTTAACTCTTCAATGAAGCAACAAGAAGGCAGCATCTTGAAATGTCATGTTACCAAAAATTTCAGGTAATAAATATTAAATAGTAGGGATGCAACAATACAGTCAGCCTGCGGTTCAATATGTATGTACCTTGGTTTTCTGTTCAGCTTGTTTCTTAAGGCCCGGGCTGTTGGAGTGTTTCTTTGGTATTCTGTTCTTTGGAGTTTTTACGCAATTTTACAGGAACAGCAAGGGGCTACGAAAAAACAACTTTTTTATTCCAAACTGATTTCTTTATTTTACTTTACAACAAAACAACCTCTCCAGTTATACACCTTCCTGGTGTATGCTGTATAGTCTCAGTGAGTAGGTGGCATAATTTAAGTAGTGCGATGAGTAGACCCGCTGTACAAACAGGAAGACATGTCAGTATTATGAAATATATATTTTTTTAAATGTTTGCCGACCTTCACACAAAAACAAGTCATAAAGCATTGATATTTCATTCTGTCGGGTTACTTTTTGTTTCAAACATTGCTTTGTCTTTTCTCCGTTCACTCTCACCTCGTCTGCATGATGCAGGAATCACCTGCTGGCTGCATGTGTGTAACAATCAGCAGCTTCATGTTAGTAACGTTACAGCCTGCTGTATAGTCTTTGCTGTAAAGACAAACTCTGTAAGGGTTTCCAAATGAGTAGGCGACACATGTAAAACAATTTGACTCTGAGGAAGCCGTAGTGCATTGAAAAGTTAGTCATTTGCCTTAAGTGATTTGTGTGCTCTAGTATTGTCTTTGGATCCTGTCTGAAAGAAGGCATCCACTGAATTATATTTTTTGTACGTCTAAAGTCCTCTGAGAACACCAACCTCCATTTTTGGAGTGGCTGAAGCGCAAGAGTTTCCTTCCTTCCAGTCTTGTCCGCTTCCCCCAACCTTAAGTGCATGTGATACCCAGCGCATGGACTCACTGCCACACACAAACAGAGCCAACTCGGAGAGGAATACATGCATGTTGGCTAGTGTACGCAAAACTGAAAGTCTGCAAGCAACAAGAGAGTAGTGAACCGCCCTTATTTAGAGAATTGTTGCATCCTTTCATAATAGACCCAAAATCTGGAAAGTTGCAAAAAAGGTTTCCTTGATTTATTTAATATTCCTCAAAAAAGGTACATAGCTGTTACCTCCCCAAGAGCTTCATATCGTTTCTGATTCCAGCGGTGGAGATCCTCCCTGGCGTTGAATACAAAGGGCTCTCTTGATTTTATATGTCTGAGCTGGCCATCTGTGAAGAAAGAGAAATTGTAAGGAAAAAAACACATCTGTAATGATAACTGACACATGAATTTGTCAGAAAAGGTGGCAGATCACTACTTCTGAAGGAAAATGCAAGATCATTTCCATCTAAAAGATAAGGCAAACTAAGCTTGTCCAGTCAGGGTTTATTCTCGCTAATCTTCTATTTTGCTCTCTTTTGGTCCCTTTGCTTTTTTTTTTTTTATCCCTCCCTCACTCAACCCCCAGCTCCCCATTTGGCAGGTACAAGGCCTGTGGATGCAGCGGCGTTCTTCCAGTCACGACTATAACATCCTTCTGGGTAGTCTGGTAGGCCAGTGCTGGACAGCTGGTATGGTAAAAAAAATCGTTGCCTCTATCCCTCTTCTCCATCCCTCTGAAAGCATCTCCCCTTCCTCTTCAACTGTGTCAAACTCCCTCTTCTTCCTTGCTCATTCTGGCAGCAGGCCACAAGCCTGTCTCTGCCATTTCACCTGGAACCTCCAAGAGCAAAGACTAAAGGAGGTGTGGGAAAGGGTTGCAGCACATTCACGCTTGCGTGTGTGTGTGTGTGTGTGTGTGTGTGTGTGTGTGTGTGTGTGTGTGTGTGTGTGTGTGTGTGTGTGTGTGTGTGTGTGTGTGTGTGTGTGTGTGTGTGTGTGTGTGTGTGTGTGAGGTAGGCTGGCACACATTAGCCACCAAGACAACTGCTCCTTGCAATTCCTTTGAGGTTGCTGACTGTCTGGGTATCAGCCAAACACCCTAACTAGCACAGCTTACACAAACACAAACACACAACTGCATGCACGCACACACACACACACTGACACACAACAACAGAGAAGCAGATCCAGCCAGGAGGGCCAGGTGCAACTGTGTGTGTGTGTGTGTGTGTGTGTGTGTGTGTGTGTGTGTGTGTGTGTGTGTGTGTGTGTGTGTGTGTGTGTGTGTGTGTGTGTGTGTGTGCGTGTTTGTTTCTCTAAAATGTTACGATTGCATTTACAACACAACACCCGACTGAGGAGAGACAAAAGCTCTTTGGGACAATTTTTAAGTGATTTATTGTAAATCCAGGCAAACAGAGGAGTTTGTATCATATCCAGGTTTTATTGGATATAAAACTATCATAAGACGGGAAAACGCTGTTCAGAAATGGTACTGCTTTTTCTTTAATACCAATTACCCTTGTGTGTCTGTGCAACCTCTGTGTTTATACCTTAGCAATGAGCCCATCGATCCTGGGGTTGACATTACAACACAATAAAACACTAAAGAGTGTTAAATTTAATTTTGACCTTTATGACTGCAGCATCTGTAAGAGCTAAACCACCGAAAAGTACACATACTTAACCCAAATAGCCAGGGGGCTCTCATACTTCCTCAATTATTGCACAATGTGAGGAAACCCATCTAGGATATAAATAAATATAATACCTTCGCAAGATAAAGAATGCAAAAGCACTTTTTCATCTCCTTCTAAATTGCCACCATTTTTGCCCCTCTATCAATGTGATAAATCTTTCATGGCTAACAAACTGTTTATCCAGCATTTATTTTTATGGAAAGTTGTTAGACAACCTGCAATCAGGAATCTAGGTTTGTCATCATGTTGCATTAAAAAGCAGAGTGGTGCCTGCAGAGGTGGAGCAGGAGACGAGTGAAAAGTAAGGATAAAGCAGTGTGCACAAAAAGTACCTTGAAGGAAATCAATTATACATTCATGCAGGGATGAGGATCTAAACACTACTGCCTAAGAGAAGGAAGAGAGGAGCTATAATGAAATCCTACTGTAGGAAAGGGGTGTGCGTGTGCAGGCAGGAGGAAGCATCATGTGTGTATGTGTGTTTGAATATGAGCTAGGGGGGGGTGATCAGCTCCATTGCCTCCCCCAACACATCCTCTCAGAGGAATAACGTTTTCTCAACTTTTCTCCTCTTTTCTGTCATAATTAGCATTCTGTTCTCAATTTGGCCGCTTAATTAGGTGTACATAACCTTGGATTTCCAGTAATGGAAAACTGGAGGGCTAGCAAGATGAAGCCATCATCTTCAGTGATTAAGATACCTGCAAACTATTGTACACAGCCTCGTCTGTATTCACATCATTACATGGTCAAATTAACATTTTTGTTCCACCTGTCTCGGGCAAAAGGTAGCTTGGGTGTAGCTATAGAAATACCCGAGGGCCAGAGGGAGTGTGAAATGCTATCCTTGAGAAACAGGCCTGAGTGGAAATTGACAAGACATACAGATGAGTAAGTGTGTGTGTGTGTGTGTGTGTGTGTGTGTGTGTGTGTGTGTGTGTGTGTGTGTGTGTGTGTGTGTGTGTGTGTGTGTGTGTGTGTTTTTTTGAGAGAGAGAAGGAGGGAGAGAGAGAGAGAAAGAGAGAGAGAGAGAGAGAGAGAGAGAGAGAGAGAGAGAGAGAGAGAGAGTTGGGTGGGGGTAAAAGGGGCGAGGGCAGAAATAGAGAGATACAGAGAGTGAAAGAAACAGAGAATGAGGAGCAGAAAGGTAAGAGAGAAAGGATGAAGAGTCTCTGAATGTGTTCCTCCCTCCATGGGAGACTGAGCCGGGACTTGAGGGTGGGGTAGGGTGAGTGTGTCGGTGTTGGCATGGTGGCGGGTGGGGGGTTAGTCTCTGCGTCTCTGTTCTTAGGCACAGCGAGGTTATGCAAATGCTCCGTCAGGCGCAGGGCAAGGCTGAGTAGGTTACTGACGGGCCGTAGAGTACACAACATGTCCCCCACTCAGCCAGCCAGACAGCCAGCAGAGACACTGACAGAGAACAGAGGGGGGAGAGAGAGAGAGAGAGCAAGAGGCTATGGGGGAATACTAAGAGACAAAATCACAAGCTTTTCAAGCCTCCAGCTTCTTCCTTCTGTCCACCTGGTTTCATCAAAACCAGACAGGGGAATTCTAAAATTACTTTTATATCTGCAGGACCCACACGGCATTTTGTCCAGCTCTACTACCTTCTCTCCCTAATAATTGACACACACACAGGCACGCACGTACAAACACACACGCACACAAGGGTGCCCACACACACACAGATCCTGGTTAGATACAAATTACGGCTTTCTTTCTTTATAGAAATTAAATTCACCAAAAAGAAAAGTTGTTTTCTTTCTTTACTGAAATGGAAATGTGTTTTATGTTAATGATAACACATTGACTGTTAATTTACTATTTAAAAAATCTTCAAAACTGCACCACATCACATGACCATCTCTCATTCTAACTCTAACAAATCTACCCTCAAACCCTTTATTTCCTGTTTCCTTGTTTATTTTATGCCATCATTTATTATAGTCGACATGTTTAAATTTTTGTAAAGTAATACCTAAAATGTATAAAATGATCTATTCAATAATTGTATACAGTATGTTAATCACTCTCTTTATCCCTTAATATTTAATGTAAGACAAACAAAACTTTACTTCTTCACTCTCTTCAGCTGCATTCTTCCTGCCTCCTGAAGGAATTATGAACCACCCAACAAACAAACACGATAAGTGACTATCTCATTAGGCTGCATTCTCGTACCTGTCTTCTTTTTTATTTTTTCCACTGCCGCAGTGAACAGTCTTTGCAGTTGCATAGAGTTTGTATCATGTTTAACATTGATAAATAAACAATTAATAAGCTTTAATAATTCCTGCAAAGTGACACATTTAAGTATGTCATTTAAGTCTCCCATCATGACCAAATAATATTATGGAAATACTAGAGAGAGAGAGAGAGAGAGAGAGAGAGAAAGCACACATCCATACAGGCAGTGTGGATGGGCCCATGTGCCAAGAGGTGTTCTTGGACAAGAGGAGTAAGTATTGGTGTGTTATCAAGCGATCTTGAACATGACTCATTTATAAACCAGTGGTTCCCATAAAGGGGGCCCGGGACCTTCCAGTGGTCCCAGGAGTAATCTGGAGGGACACTCGGTTTGTTGTTCTAAAGGAACAATGTTGTTTAGACTTTAAATTTGTTAAACTTTATATTTTTGTGCGTTTGTCATACTTAAGAGCAAAAGTCACTTTTTATCTCAGACAGACCTAAATACATGGCTCCAGGTCTAATGTTATGAAGAAGACATAGGCAGTGATTAGAGGGGAAATAAAGGTGGAAAAAACATAGTACGGCTTTCCATTCAAGTGTTTCATTTTCAAATACAGGATAGTTAGTCCAGTGTTTCTCAAACTTTATTCTGTCATGGCAACCTTTAAAAATTTGCAGAATCCCAAGTCACTCCAGTCCAAGTTTCTTTTTTTTTCTTTTTTTTTTAAGATTTATTTTTGGGCTTTTAGTGCCTTTAATGGAGAGACAGGACAGTGGATAAAGTCGGAAACCAGGGAGAGAGAGTGGGGAACGACATGCGGGAAAGAGGCCACAGGCGGGATGCAAACCCGGGCCGCTCGCTTGAGACGACAGCCTCAATGCATGGGGCGCGCGTCCTAACCATTGCGCCACCAGCGCGCCCCAGTCCAAGTTTATTCATATAAAATAAACATTCTACATCCCTCTGACAGCCGTCTTACACACAACAAGGGTTTGTTTCGAGTTATACAACAATGCATAACTGACTTACAATCAGTGGGAAACCTTACCCGGGGACAATATACACATCCGCCCTATTCTGGCAAGGATTGATGAGAGGCAGACACAGAGCTCAACCATAGTCCTCAGTAGCTCTCTGTACAGTTCACACAAATATGTTGTGGAGAGGGGCAGTAGAATGTCAACTGCAGTAGGCTACCTGAAACGATTGGATATTCCTTCTCCAATTATATCCAAAACACTTTTAAGGCTGTGTCGTGAAATTAAATTTTGAATGTATGATCTTCACTGATAACTCCTGTGCCGGCAATGGCAAGTCTTTTGAGCTGTCCAGTGCACATAAACTCCATGGGTCACGTACCCAGTCAAACTTTGCCAATGGCTCTGACGGAAAATAATGGCAAAACCGAGAAATTTCTGATGCTGAGAGATACGGTCATAGAGTGTGCCGTTGTCTGAATGTTCACTGCACAGGACAAACATCTCAAGTCATCCTTGTTCCACAAAGGAACGCCAGAGTCAGTTTAGATCTAAAGCCACGCAATTTGAAGAGAAGATTTTCTTCTTTGCCTTTCACTTTAGCGTTCAGTTAATTTAGATCGGGCAAATGCTCCACGAGTGGAGAGTTCTCTGCCATCAGGAATATTCTTTCTATTATTTCTTCTATGACTGTGTGCAGCAGCAGTGTATGATGTTCCATATCCATGCATAGAAGCTAAAAAATAAATAAAATGATTCGTCTTGCCACTGGCCTCATCCACCCTTGCTGCTGGATTGCCACGGTATGATGAAGTTGATGACTCTGATTCAGAGTTATCTGTTTCTGGATAAATAAGGAGTTTCAAGTAGACACGGTTTCTTTTTCAGGTGTCACAGGATAAAAAGACCTGGTGGTATGTGCAACAGTTTATGCATTAAAAAACAGACCTATGTTTCCTTAAGTTTACATCTGAACCTAACAACTGATTTGAGTCTGTTTACTATCTGTTCACATAAACTGAAGTATACTCTTGAACTGTCAGTAGTGTCATTGTATTCACTCAGAGTTAATGTGATTATGGTCAAAGCAGAAGGCCTGGTGAGGTTATGCTTTGAAGATTCAATCGCGTACTTACAGTCATTGAAGGCATATTCAAACTCCTGCAGTGTTTTCGGGAACGTGAAAGGCGGTTCATCTTTCTTCATCAGTTCATCTAAGTCTATTCTTGACAGCAAATCTGAGGAGAAAGAGAAAGATAAGAGTTGAGCAAAGAAATTAGTGATGACAGCATTTCTTCAAAGAATGTCAAAGTCAAAAAATATATGTTATAATCTCAATAACAACATTATAATCAAAGAATATGCAGCAACATCACCTATATCAGTTTTTAAGAAAGCCTACATATTTTTTAAAGTTATGAAGAAAACGTTTGTGTCACACAAAAGTCCTTCCTACGTTTTACACTAAAAGCTTTTCATCATCCTTGAGAGGCTCAGCAGTTTGAAATAATAATACCCAAATAAAAACCAATCCAAAAAGTCTATTAAAAAATGTTTTACACTTTTGAAATTCTATCACAAATGCAGAAGAAAACTGGAAACAAATCACAAGTGATTTGCTAAAAGGGTAGGGGAAGTGTTAGACTCAAGGTTAAGTGGAACATTTCTAGTCCTATAGGGCCAAAAAGTCTAAATAATACCTGATTTTAAAGATCTTGATTAGAAAAAGTAATCAAACATTTTCAAAAATTAAGTTACATAGATGGCATAACTATATGTATAGTGTTGCAAATAAGAGTAGAAGATGTTGGGAAATAGTGATGATTTACACATTTTCATAATGCCATTTACCAATTTAGTGTAAGAATATTGTGACCTCATAAGACACCTTCATTAATTTGTTTGTCATTAGACAAATCAGATGTGTTGGTTTGTTAACCTTCAGGTCAAGATCGAGGAAATAGTTTAACGTTGCCAATTTATAAGATGAAGTTTTAAATGCAAATGAACAAAGTTTAACTTCCATGCCACCTGTGCCCAGAGTCATCCACTCATTAGGCAGCAAAACTTCTGCAGAAGAGGCAAACTTTAGCTGACTCTTTGGTTGTCTTTAAATGACACATTATACCACACTATTTTTGAATGACATCCTCCAACAACAGTCGGATCAACATTCGATGTTTCTAAACATCCAAAAGTTCATACATCCAGTCCAAATCCAAGAAAACAGTTCTAAGTTGTTTAATGATGGAATAGGATCTTCAAGACTACTTATATGAGCTTGCACAGTGCGAGGACAACTGACCGTGCAGTTTCAGTAATGTGCACCAACCAAACAGAAGTAAAAACACAACACCAAAGTTTACACAACATATTGTGCAAATGGAAGAATCCTCAAAAATAACTGGGAATCAAAAACAGCAAGCGGTGTGAAACAGATATCTGAGCATAGAGTGATTGGTAAAAGATTTGGAGCAACGCTGAAGCTGCCTTGGAAGTCATGGCCCAGTGCATTCTGGTTGTTGAAGGTTTTCTATCTTTTTAGCAGAGCATAAAGGAATACCATAGACCATTTTCTATCGGAAATGTTGGACCAAATTGTAAAACATATTTGAGTCTTTCTGTGGCAGAGACTGCCCGGTTTTATAAAAGAAAAGACCATTGGTGATGTGTGAAATACTTTTTAAACTAGGGTCAAAGCAGCAGGCATTTTAGGAGAGTTGGTTTTCATGGAGCAAACCAACAAAACTCACTTTTTGCGGGATGACTCAAGAGACAGCTTCAAAATAACGAGGTAGAAATTAAAGTTTATAATGAAATGAAATTGTATTTTAATGACCTTAAATTCAGCATGTGGAAATAGTGTATGAGAGTCATCATAAAAAAAAGTTCATATGTTTACTGCATATTCCAAGTTAGAACAACACCACCTCGATGTTCTTTCATCAGAGTCTTTATTTTTTTTTTACCTTTGAGAGCAGTAGTCTTCTCCTCTTGACCTACAATCTGAGCCATAGTGATCCACAATATGTACAGGGCTGGTGTGGCAGCACAAAGATGAGATAGCATGGGTCCTCCCCTTCCAAAATTCACTGTGTTACAGCCTGAGATAGAAAATAAAAGAAGTGAAATGCACTGTTTATGTAATACCCTTATCTTACACTGTGAGGGAGTTCATTCCTTCTTGATTGACAAGCGACCAAAACAGAAAGTGCCTCACAGCTGTTGCACCAGGAAGCCTCACCACTCACAGTGAACTGTTGAATGTTGCACTGATATACAGGCAGCTTATAACTTAGGAAATGACACGAACAGTGATTATTTACACTGCAATAACACACTACGTGAGAGTTATTACGAAAGCTGCCGTGTGTTCGCTGAACTTTGCACACGTGAAACAACTGAATTAATTATGCAAACACAGCGTAAAGTAAATCATTGATTTGAACACTAAAAACACTCACATTTACCGCTAAACCAACCTCAGACTACGTTGTCATTGTGTCATGTAATGTTTCGTTCACTTAAAAACAACTCTCGGAACATGTCCAGTCGCTCTGCACAGAGCCAGAGGAAACATTTAAGGCACGGTATGATATTCATGCTTGTTTTTCACAGTCTACTCAACTAAACGACACCCGGGTTTCAGAGAGGAACAGCTGTTTACATGAGATGCATACATGCTTTTTGTTCGACTCACGCACCATCATCAGTTCATGCGAGTGTCCAGTGGCTACTGCTTCCTTGAAATTTCTAAAACAGGAAGGACTCGAAGGAGGACTGAGCGTGAAGCGCGTGAAGCTTCCGGGTTACCGGGGCAACGGACTGGAAGGAAGATTTAAAGACACAGTAGCACAGCAGCTGCTCCAGTTACAGTCTGTGGTTAATACAGATGTTTTCTCCTGTGTTTCATTTCGATCACTTGATTTGATTTTTTCGCAGCTTATACAACCATGTATTTATTTTCGAATGCGATTTAGAGGGACATAATGTTTTTTTTTCTTAACATTTATTTTCAACTTACTGGAAAATACATTGATTTAAATTTAAAAATACCTGTAATAGTAAATACGAAAAATGCATTGTTTTATGACTACGAACCCTTAAACAATATTTAAAAATTACCTTTACTCAAATTTGCCAAATTTATTTTCAAACAAGAGCAGCAGAGTTGGAAAGCTACAAGCTTGAACATTTACCAGTCCTCAAATGTGTCAATAGGATATCTTAAATTAACAGACATTTTCATTAGAGTCCCATTTTAGGTATGGGATCCAGTCTTTTTATTCTTTATCTCTGGTACATCAGTGTTAGTTTCATTTAGAAGATGTTGAATAGGAAGTGTGGTATTTCCTCACAAAACTGAAAGAGTGACATAGAGCAGAGATACTACTTAAAAAGAAAAATTATTCTTGATATGTTTCATGGTTGAGACTAAGTGACTTCAATTAAATCAGATTAAAGCAACAACTTAATCTCTCTATACACTTGCAGAAACCAATACAAAAATATCTTGCTAAAAAACAAAGTTATCTATTGTAGATAACTTTGTGCTATATCTGAGCTTTCTTTTATTCTTGATTTTAGTGGCGTTTGACTCTTTAGCGTTTGTGTTTGTTTGCCTTTTAGTGTGTCCAAAATTGTGCATTTCTGTCCATGTAACACTATGGGTTTGGAGAGAAGGTTCCTTCGTTAATTTGATATAAAAGTGATAATTGCATTTTAGGGGAGTTTTGGTTGTCATTTAATTTGCATAAGCACTTGTAATTTGAATGCAAAATAATAATGAATTTTGGTGTATCTGGTTTCAAAAGGTAATGAGGTGAACCATGCAGAAAAGTGGTTTCCTATAATGCTACCAAGCTGGCTCACTACATGCTAACAATAAGGTTGTTGTACTGAGAGGGCCATACAATAAAGCCAATATGTTTGTGCGGTGAGAGTTTGCTGACGATAAAGCACTGAGGGTGATGAATTGAAATGGAAATGAGAGGAGTCAAAGTCTGTGACTGTTTATCCTGCATGAATATGTCATGATGAGCTCTGTTTTTTTTTTTTAAATGTTTATGTTGGTTTGATAATCCCACAATGAATGCAGTACAATAAATTATTTAATTTTTTCTTTGCGATTAATAATTCTTTGTAGTACCGTCAGCTTTTCTGAAATATGTCTTCTTAACCTATCAACCAATAGAAATACAAATAGACAACCCTGGTCTACAGGTATTTACTGGGGGGGGGGGGGGGGGGGGAACAAAGACAGAGATTAAAGCTCCTTTTCCAGTTTTCTTACAGGAAACAATTGGCTGGCCTTCTACCTTTTTTTTTATGCATCACCAAAATAAAAGTGTTTTATACCATACATTTCCAAATACTAACGCTGCTTTGTTGCTACTTTGCTTTAATTGAAAATCACAGGCACAATTCAGTTGCTGAGCATTTTGTTTTCTTTTGTATTCTTGCAACTAGCTGCATTTGTATTAAACATCTAGTTAAAGAAAAAAATATTACTCTATAGAGCAGAACTGGTTTATGCCTCTCTCAGAGGGTGTGCGGCAGCCTTTGTGAGCTGAAATACTATTCTAGTTGATGAAGAGAGCATCATCTAAGTTGTTTAATCTTCATTTGAACAACAGATTTACAAGGGAAGAACATCTGATGTATGTATTCAGAAAAGACCTCCATCGTCATAAATCATCATGAATTATTGACTGTACAGTGATCACAAAAATTGATCATACGACACAAGACATAAGAATATGGTTTTATCTTAATGTTTAATTCAAAAACATTCCATCTCCATCTCATAAATAATCAAAAAAGGACGAACCTTGGCAGAAATATACTCAGAAATCGTACTACAGATAAAATAAATGTTTTCTCAGTTTGCACAAAACACTGACTGATATTACATAGTGGGGCAGATTTTTGGGACACACTGTAATCAAAACACATCATCTCGCTTCCCAACCGGTATATTTGATGTTTGCTTTCAGGAACCAGGAAAAAGTATGCTGACACCAATGTCTTTACACTCTCTGCCTCAAAAAAAAAAAAAAAAAAAACTTCAACTACCGCCAGTGATCACACAGTCTCATCTTGTCCCAGGCAAACAAATCCAGCTCTCCATTTCCCAGAACTGATTTCTGGAGATGTGCTCTAAAAAGATGAAATCTGTCTGATGCAGCAGAGAAAAGCAGAGAGAGGTTGTCTGCGGTGTACGTGCATAGAGAGGGAGGCAAAGTCTCCCTCACTTTTTTGATGTTTAGCAGCTTCTTGTCCGCTCTCTTGCTTGTTTTCACGCACACACACATATGCAAAGTTGCTGCAACACAAATCCAGTTAAACACACACACACACACACACACACACACACACACACACGGAAATTATAGTACCTTGAGAGTTCCAAGTGAGTATTACAAGCAAACATTTACAACATGATAAAAATTCTAACTGCCCCGACTGTTATTGGGCAGCAGTCTCATCAGATGGGTGGGTTTCCCTCTGGGTCTACTCTGCAGGTGTCTCAGCAGCTTCATGGGAGTCCTGAAGCCCGGAGCTGCAGCAGCAAACAAAATAGGCATTCTGAAGTTCCTCTACCATTGATTTCTCCTCTTCCTCCAGTTCAGCAACCTCCTGCATCTCCCACCTGCAAACATAGAGAGACCAAAACATCAGCTGCTTTTAAACCAAAACTTACCAACATACTGAAGGTTAAATGAAAACAAATACATAAAGCTCATTTTACTTTGTGCCTCTTACAGATTATGTTGGGGTTGGAATAATGTCCCAACATAGACTCAGCACACCAAAAAAAAATTGAGACTCTAAAAGCCATAAATGTTTCTCACAAGTCTTCTGTCAGTATAGTGATAGACTTTCAGTATTACAGTTTGCCATCATGCAAGCACACTTACAGACCTGTAAGCATCATCCCATTATCACTTATACATTGCAGCTTGGTCAGTGGCAGAATGCCTGCAAATATGATGCTACAGTAATGGAAGCTATTTCCACCATAAAACTATTTCCACAATTGCTTAATTTCTTGATGATGTCTTCAATCGTATTACTTTGATGAGACGTCAAAGCAAGGTGACATCGTGTAGAATGGTTTCGGAGGGGGGTTGATATTTCAAAAACTGGGCCCTGGACTTGCATCTGTGAGACTGTGGTTCAAATCCCATGAAAAGGCTATATTAATTATATATAGTGGTCAGTATTGACCTCTTTGAAAAACTTGACTCCTTTAAGTTATGTAACATACATTTAAATGTTCGATTTGCCATCTACTTTATGCTAGTCAGTCACATAATGTAAGTTATTTGCATAAACTAGTGTACTAACATTAGTTTTAAAATTCCCACTAAAACTATTATCTTGTTCTAAACATTAACACATTTCAACCGGTTTGTAAGTTTAACTGAATGCTGCAAATGTAATATTGCAAACATACCTATAGTACCTATAATGTCAAATTTTGGGGCCTGAGCCCCCAATAAGGCAACAATCAAGTTGGTGGTGAGAATGTGTTGTCTAAAGACATACAGTATATACAGTTAAGAATGAGGAAATGCCTAAGAGAAAAATTTAAAGAGAAAAAAAAAAGAATGTTCTTGGCTCTCTAAGACTGGCCTTGTCATCTCTTTTTTTGTCAGCTTGCTGCTCACTGTGGCAAAGTCATTGTAGAACAACTGCTGAACTTCTCAGAAACCTAGTTTGGGGGACTTACTTTTGGCGTGGAGGAAATTGCTCCTCGCATCTGGTTTAACAACCTCCCAATGGAATTTCTTGAAGTATCTAATCAAATCCATACAGTATGTAGAGCTGGCTGAAGGCTTTCTTTTAGCAACAGCATCACACTCCTTCCGAAGGGAAATTGTATATTTATGACTGTAAATTATTGCATTTTCATTGCCATGTCTGTGTCTGCTTTGATCCCAGCCTCCGTCCCCTCCGCTCCTGCCTGTATCTTCAAACATGTAGCATATAGTCATGGCGTTCATGTGTGCAAGAAGGAAGAGGGGGTAAAGCATCATGGGTAGTGTATTATGCATACTAAGAAATGGGCCTCTCAATGTAGACCATTTTGATGAAGTTTCAGCCTCTGTCCTATAGTCAAATCAGATGTCTTCCATATGCTTCCCAACCAACATCAGTGTTTTAATCCCCCATATTCATGTTTCTGACCTTTTTCCTCCTTCATCTGGGTGAGAAGTTCATATGCTGTTATAAAGTCAAACTGTTGTGTTCTAGGTTGTAGGTTGGGTAATTGTAGGGTACAGGGCGCCGGATGGCCTAGCTGTTAGGTAGCACAGAGGCTGTTGTCCTTGCAGCAGGCAGCCTTGGTTCCACTCTAACCTGTGGCTCCTTATCTCCGTCCTCGCTTGTCATTCTCCAGTCTGTCTCTCCCTGGTATCAGACTCTATCCACTGTCTGATCTGAATAAAGGCAATTGTTGTCATTTCGACAGTTTTTTTGATGACGACCTCAGTCACCCAGTAAGGTTTTTAAGACAATTGATAGCAAAAACTCTGGAGGAACATCAAGATTTATTTTTCAATGTGAAACAACAAATTCAATTGCCCATTAGCAAGGGTTAGAGCACAGCCAAGGCTAGCATTACATCACTTTTCTTTTTAGCAAATGTAATATACCTACACAAAGTAAAGTCCTTTTTTATGATATAAATCTACCAAATGGTTTTATTAGCTTTAATTCATGTCCTGGCTAACGCTTATTTAGCTATATAAAGTAAGGTATTATTATCTGGCACGTAGCTAACTGCAACTGTTATCTGCAGTCTGACTGTTTAGTTTTAACTTGAAATATGGGCCATTGTCCCTCAAGGTTTCACCGTCATTATCTTCTTCCGTTGTTGATCAATAGAGAAGCAATAGTATAGCATCAATAGAGGTCACCTAATATGATGATTTGTTAGATAGCCTCAATAAATCTTGCAACCTTGAATATAGCACTACAGTATTATAACAACATTTTATTTCCAACCCTTTGCATAATGTCAGGGGAAAAGGGCATCTGTCTGAATATGGTGAATAACATCGATAAGAGAGGATCTGCTTATGATGATATGAAGCTGTGACAGAGGTTTTCTTTCATTTGACTGTATTCTCCCTTTAAATAGGGGGGGGGGGGGGTTGTGCCGGAGTGAAACTCTCTTTTAAAATCTACAATATGTTTAGAGGACTGTCTCTAAAAAAAGACAGACAAAGGGGGAAGTAGTTAAGTCTGCCTCTGGCGATTACTGTAGACTCTGTTTGGAGCATGAAGATGACTATTAGGGGCGCACAAATTGCCCCTGTATTATTTCTTCAGTGACATAAAATCAAAATCAGTTCCACTAAATAACCATTATGAGATACAAACACTCACACAAACAAAACAATACAAATGTCACGCAGTGTGCAAAACAAGAGCAGGAAGGGAGAAGAGAGAGCTGCAGGAACAGCGGCCAATAAAGGAGGGAGCAAGAGAGGAAGGAAGACAGGAAGGTACGCTAAAGGTTTTTCAATGTTTAATTTTCAAATAGGATTAAGCAGAATGACATTTAGCTGAAGGTTACAGGCTCAGCATTGTCTTAGCAGATATTGATATGCAGGAGGCGCCCTGCTTGTCACCGGGACAAACACCGTTGATGAATGAGAAGCCTTTCCCCAGGAAGGTGTTAAGTGCAAATTTGAAATGAGAGCGAGGTAGAAGAGGAGAGAGAGAGAGAGAGAGAGACAGAAAGACAGAGATTGAATTACAATGATAGTTGCCATGTACACTGTCACTTGATAATGTTGCCAAAAGTGTAAATTGTTGCGTGAAAAATAGGTTGCACATTTGTCGAGATTGGTTGATCTTGTGCTGAAAATGAGCCAAAAAACATACAAGGTGCTTTGCTGAGTGTATCTAATTTCAACAACTACAAATCAACAATGCCTCTTAGAAATGCACAAGTAGGTGAAAGTTGACAATAACTTCACTGTATCCTCATTTCGGCAAGTTTTTCCCCCGGAATTTACATCTTAATAAGGCAAGTCTTACCCTTTAATTCTTATGGGCTCTGCTCATTTCTCATGCATTAATACTGAAGCTGCTGACTTGGCTCTTCCTCTGAATACAGAATAGGACACACATATTAAGACTCATATATTTACAGGATTGATGCCACGGGAGATTGTCTCAGAGTGAGATGAAAAGGCTGGCTCAGATGTATTTCAACGTGAACATCAGTGTAAGCTGCCCTAATCATTGGGACGATGCAGGCAGGAGACAGAGAGAGAGCATTTGTGCTGATTTTCAGCTGATAATGAGTAGTGATGTTTGACAAATTAAGAGCATAAGCCCTGCTCAGAGATCATCCGGCAATCAACTAACTTAATCTTATTCAAAACACACCAAAGATGAAACCTTGATGTTGGAATGAAGCCAAGGAGAATAACAAAAAAGGAGATGTAAAATCTGGGAAAGGAAAATGGAGTGGAGAAGATACAAAATAAAACAGGCAAAGAAACAAAACGAGCAGAAAGACAAAGTGCTTGAGAGATGGTGAGAGGCAGTGGCCAGTGGTTTCCTGTGCAGCTGTCAGTGGGCTGAGTGGTTTCTCTCACAGTGTCGGGTGTTTGTGCTGCACTGGGTGCCCTGCCTGCTCTGCCACTGGGACTGCTGTTTGTTTAAAAGGCTCGCCTGTCAAACAGAGAGCGCCACTGACTGCCAGACACTCGGCTAAATGACTCTGACAGCAGCCCTAATCAGAGGCTTTGCACATTGCCGCGGGGCCTGGAGGATCCATCATAACCCAAGCCTAAATATTTAAAGTGCTAAACTTTCCAAAGGTCAGGCCTTTCCATGCATGCCAGGGCGACATGTGTCAGAGAAGTAGGGAGCGAGAGAAAGAGAGAGAGAAAGACTATGGTTAAATGTCCTCTCATGTCCTATCATTCTCTCTCTTTTGAGACCCTCTTTCCGTTTCAGAACTTCAGTTTTCTTGTATTGAGCGGACTTGAACCATCTCATTTGGGGTTAGAATCTTGAATGAGATTGAAAGATAAATTATACAACAATATTGGTAAGAAAAATAAACCCATGTTGCGGCTGACAAGAGAGTCCCGCACTAACCGAGACACTCAGATTCACCCTTTGTCCCTGAAATACAAGGAGATATATTCAAACTTGTGAGTCATAAAAAGTAGCTGCCAGACAGCATTGAGTGAGCAGTCGTCTCGGACAAAAACAAGATTGAGTCAACCGTGAGCTGAATTTAACTTTTATAACCCCACCAGAATGAGTTTTGAAGAACTCAAGTAGTAATTATTTTTTTGCAGAATTCACAGCTCAGACTTAGGTTTACATGTTGACATGACGAGGTCAGTGGATGAATGTTGATGGAAGGATGAAAAAATAATGTACGAGAATGTGTACAGTCTCAATTTGACCTTATTGGACAGCTGAGTTAAATAATTGATTTAATGAGGGAATAATTGAGTTTAAAAAACATACAAAGCTGCAGGCTATGGCAGAGAAATCTGCAAAACTGAAGAAGGCACATGAAGTAAACATTTACAGTAATGGAACATATGGTATTGTACGTGAGTGGTGGATGGAAAGGAAAATGTCAATTAGCTGAGAGTGATGGGGGATGACAATTCAATCAGGGGCTGCAATGATACTGTTCACCTTGTCTCACTTCACTATTAGTGGGAATTTTCATTGTGAGTAATACCTGCTTGGTTAGCTCTTTTTATGAAGTTTATAGAGTTCATCATTGTTATCGTTGCAGCTCTAACTGTTCGCCGATGGGCTATTTTCTAGCTTAAGAAATATACTGTAATGTTAGGGTAAGGTTAGGTTACATCACAATATACTGTAATGAAAAATAAGTAGAATCATTTCAAATTCAGAAATTTTGTCAAACTATTGATTACACCACACTTGGCCTATTTGTTGGAGACAACAGTGAGGTTCCTGCAGGAGCCTGACACCAGTACATGTGAATAATGTATTACGGGAGAATATTTCAAGAGTTGATAGAGAGAATTTGGGTTTTGTTCACGCCATATCAAGTGGCTCAGCATATCAAAATATGTGATACACAGCCATCCCATTTTTGATCTTAATCTAAAGTGTTCTGCGAAATAATAAAGCTAACTAGAGGAAGATTGAACACTGGCATTTGAAAATCCAAAAGAAACAACCAGAAGCTATATAAATGAGGAAACAACAAAAGTAAGTTTTTTTTTTTTTTTTAAATGTATATTGTACATGAGGACCTGGTTCCGTTTGGGTAACTGACAAGTTCACAATACAGGTCAGGGGGAGGGTCATCTCTGTGACTCAATTTCCATCGAGAAGCAAACATCCAATTCAATTTAGATATGTGCCTGTGCTAAGCTACGAGCCAGAGGAAGATTGTAACTGACAGCCATTGGACAGCCGGCTGGATTTGAATATTGACGAGACAGAGACTTGACAGAAGGGATTATGCTCTACCTTCTGACTTACTAGCCGCTACACTGATCCATTCTATTGTCACATCAACTCAGTGTCAGGCCTACAGTATGTCCATGTGGTGCGCTGATGCCACTCACTATTAGACCCTACCTGAGATCCATCTCAATCCAAACTGATGTCCACTCAAAAGCTACAGGAAACACTGCAAATCGACTATGACAGAAATATGCAATATCAGAGCAAATCTTTTTCAAAGTAAACGGGTACTGGTAGCTTTTCTCTTCAGCTGCTGCCGTGTCCAATAAAGATAAACACAAATAAATACACACAATCAATAGCGTATTACAATACTTAAGAACATCACAAACTTTATAACTGCTAATATTAACCTTAAACCTCTTACTGTAAAGTACAGAGGCTGATTCTTTTGGGTACTTTCTGATCGTGTGATGTCTTTATAACTCAATTTAACAAAAGCATATTAACACAAATGCACATAATAGGCTACATTCCCATGCTAAATCATCTGTATTGTCCAACGTAATGCTCACTGCGTCTTTACAGTTAATTTGGAATATTGATGTATAACATTTGAATGAACCTCCTCTTTAGTTCTGTTTGTTTTTGTGTAGGTGTGGTTGTTTGTGCGGGTGTGTGTGTGTTAATGTTTGGGTCAAATCCACACATTAACACATGCACCCTCTCATCTCGAGGGCCGCCAGGAGCAGGAGAGTCAGCGTATGCCTGATCAAAGGGCCTCGGACAGATCTGTGAAGGCCCTTAGAAAAGACATCCACAGTCACACAAGTTGACACGCTTGTTGGTGCTTTGGGCAGACACAAATCCATTCTCAGAGGCGCACACACGGACTGAAAAAGCCACACACAAAAATATAGCCAGCACAGAGGGACACACTATCATGAAACTTCAAACACACTTTGGTTTTAAACGTTAAATCCAAGCAACAATAAGTCCAGCACACCAGACCGCTCAAAGGGCTTATTTCTAAAATGCACCAACACACACACACACACACACACACACACACACACACACACACACACACACACACACACACACACACACACACACACACACACACACACACACACACACACACACACACACACACACACACACACACACACACACACACCTTTTTTTTTTAATTGAAGGCCAATAGGAATCATTTAATTTTAAATGATGATCTTACCTGCTGATTCCTTCAAATTATATATCAGGTTGTGACACTTTATCTGAACTACACCGTTAGCCTCTTATAGGTAACACATCTGGTTTAAATGTGCTCTATAAATTATTGAACTTTATTCACATCAATATATATTTCTAAACAGCCAAGATGGCTAAGTGAAATATTTATGGACAAGCGATTCCATGAGCACAATGCCAAAATGGAAAGTTTCGCCGTTGTTATCTGATTTTGAAACTTGTAAAGATGATTTGAGTAAGAGTTGCACATGATGGCACACATATAGTGTTTCTCACAATTGCGTTACAGTAAGTCTGTTAATCCTTCTTAGAGCGTAATAATTGTTTATCTTTCTTCCTTTAAGATTGTTGCAATTGAAGATTACTTTTTTTTTACAAGAATGGGAACTTAAGACGAAAGCAAGACTTGTGTCAGCTTTTTTCTTGACCTCATAATATCTTAAAAGGAGATGATTGGCAGGAAACTTGAGGAGAACCTTTCAAAGTTTTATCGCTTTCTTGTTCATCTTCTGTTACTTACGGCAGTGAATTTAGCTGATAGATATCAAGTGTTGTTGCATTAAAAAAACGTATTTGTCAGGCTTTTTTGAGCTTGTATGACGAAGATGTCATTACATGACTGTGGCAGTAATGACTGTAATACCTGACAACATGTTTACTTGGCTTTTATATACCGTATTATTAACCTGCTAATAGATGGACTAGTTTACCTTCAGATGGAGCCAGAATAACAGTTTTAAGTCTTTGTGATAAGCTAAGTTTACCAGCTGCTAGCTCCAGCATCTTGTTGACAGAATAGACATGACAGGAATGGACATTTCTCAAAATGTCAAACTATTAAAACAATATTCAAACTGTGTTTGTAGGTTACTGATGGTGTTGAAATAGGCATGCATCCATCATATTATTTTGTGTTATTATGGTACGGAATATGATGCTGTTAGTGTTTATGGAGGAAGAGGTCTCTACGACTGTTACCATAATATATAAAATTGAAATGGTTGTCTTCCATAAACATCTTAGGATTGCAGCTGCATTACTGTGTGTCTTGTGGGCTAATTTTGTGTCCATGCAATATTCCATTTCGCTATTTTGGGTAATATGACTATGTATTCACGTCATGTGACCACATATTTCAAATCCCTCTGCATGGCTGTTTCCAGCTCCTCACTATTCTCTCCTGTCGTCCAGGGGAAAGTTTGTGCAAATTTGCAGTGGCTTAATTACTGAATAATTTAGACCATGCTCCAAATTAATGTAGACATTTCCATATTAATGTGTTTGCTCACAGATTCCACATTTATTTGTACTACGGACAGGAGGGTAGCAATTATCACAGCATATCATAGCAGTTGTGCCAGTATTTCAGACATCATTAGGCTGCTTGTCCACCTCAGTGTGACTGTGAGTGCTTGTCTATTGGACACAGTTTGGTACATTCCTCAAATAGGCTCACTGTGCTTCTGTGGGTGAGATCTATCAAATCATGCTCCGGGGAGAAAAGGGTGAGTGGGGCTTGTTTGTGTTTGACAAGGTGAGGTCCAATTTAGAATCCTTGCTGTGTGTGAATGTATTATTACATGCAGACAACAGCAAATAACCCAACACCTGCCAAGTCGACACAGCCGACGTATGCTGGTCAGTGCAGCGCAGAAGCTGACTTCTCTGCACATGTCCCAGGAGGTTGACAGCTTTCTGCTCCTCTTATCTCCCCCTCTCACCCTTCCCCTCTTCCCCCACCTTACCTCACCCCTTCCTTTCTTCCTTTTCAGTCTACCAACTGTTTGGCTCTTGTTAGGAGCTTGGCTGAGCAGGCTGGCACCTTTCACTGAAACAGCACCCAAGAGGAGGTTGTGACACAGGGAATTGCGATCCTGTGTATGTGCTTTTGTATCGCTCTGTGTGTGTGTGTGTGCGTGTGTGTGTGTGTGTGTGTGTGTGTGTGTGTGTGTGTGTGACCTCTCTTGCTTGAGCTGCTGTTAATCATTACAGCGAAGCCCTTCGTTAAGGAAGCCAGCCAGCTTGACACCTTTCAGCCTTGTCCTGTGTTTTCTGGTCTTCTCTCTGACATCACCTCAAACACCCACCACCTGGGGCACATCTATTTTTTTTAGTTAACGTGACTCCATATATATCTCATCACTTTTATACCATCTGATCAGCAATCATGTGTTTACCAGCTCTTTTTCTCTGATCTTCTCGGTAAAGTTGTATCTTTGAAACTTTCTTTCATCTTTGCATGACATGAGGCAAAACCCCCATGTGCACCATATTCAACCTTCCATTGCCTTTTCCCTCGTGCACATTCCTTTAGTAACAAGGAGAGGCTAAGTTAGAAGGGCATGTCAGTGGCTCAGTCATTTAGCCTGGCAGGTAGGTAGGCAGGCAGGCACCTGTTAACGGCCCCAGTGTGCTTGCAGATCTGTGGGATCAAAAATCTCAGCACAGGCAATCTGTCTGTCCACATGAGCCAAAAGAGAGAAAAGGTTGGCGGGAGGAGATGGAGTGAAATTCAGTAGATAAGTAGCAGGAATTGGACAGAAAAAGAAGTAGAAGGACAGGCTCAAACTTTAGATTAAGATGAACTCTAGATTAAAAAATACACATACGACTAACTGAGCATACTCAATAAATATAGGGCTGTTCCAATAGCAGGGGTGTAACAGGGTTTGTGTATTCATCATGTTTTGTGCAAGTTTTGCCTAACTGCCAACAACTTTCTTTTGTATCCTTAGCCTTCCCCTGCAGACAGCTGCCACACAACATTTGTCTCCAGACTGAGATTACTTGTTGCCTTCATCGCACTTCCTCTATCTACAAACCTCTTGAACCTCCTGCACACCAGCCCAACCTCCTCTGCCGCCAGATGTTCCTCTTACATCCAACTTACTTTCAAGAAAAGACATTAAAGCACCCCATAACATACCATCTCCCTCTGTGCGTTGTGTATGCATTGGGTCTACTCTTTTAAACCCTGTCACCAAATGCATAAAATATCACACATGAATTAATGAACAAAGATGTTTCAGATAAACAGTCAGTAGCGTTATGCTTTGCCCTCCTCACACACACACACACACACACACACACACACGCACACACAAGCGCAAACAATGAGAACAAGCATTCACGCGTGCGATCTCCCCACTGAACAATGAACAGAGGGGGAAAAAAAAGATGTTCGATGTGATTTCTCCTCAATGTGCTACCAGGAAATAGCCTATTACTTATTCAGTGCTTTCTCTTTGTCATTTGTGCATATATAAACTGTGAAATCTACTAAGGAGCACTGAGGGTTGAGAAAGTGTGACTTGCTCTCAGACAAAGGCCTCGCTCTCACACATTGATCTGGCAAAACTTGTATTCAAACCCGGCTATACAGAATTCTCACAGCCACTATGAATAAATTGCATATTTCACCATATTCTTCTGTATTATGGATTATGAAGTGGCTTAGTTGGATAAGTTGCTAGTATGGTTGATTTCATGCTGAGAGATCGAGCTTGAGAGCAGGCAGATATGTCGGAATAAATTTAAGTTTCTGGAACCCCGTTGCAAAATTCAAATCAAGACCAAGACCACATCAGGACCAGAGACAACAGAAAGTGTCTCAACTACAACAAAACTTGCAGTTATGATTTCGGAATATGAAACTATTTTGAGCACATCTTGGATGCCACACAAGCAGTGTATTGAAACTAAGTTACAGTTAGTTCTGTACAGTTCCTGCTGCCATGCATCAAGTTTTACCTCTGCATAGGTAAAACTTGATGCATTTGACCAATCACAGACATTTGAATGATGTCACCTGAAATCTTTGATCACATCGGTTATCATCTGGTGCACACATGCCTCTAGGAATGACAGCCAACTTCTCTGTTATTTGCTGTAGCCAGTGGTTTGCAATAAACAGCTTACTGTCAAAGATTGCCTTTTCTGTACAATGCACTGTGTACAGTCCAATTAGCAACTTGGGAATTCCAGGGAGTCTGAAAATGTAAACACTGATTGGCTTTTGCTACACAGCTTCGGAGAGATTTGCCACTCAAGATGAAATGTTTGATCTAGAAAGGATTGCCAATAGCTCTTGAATGCATGTATCTGTTTGTTGAGATGAATATATTGTCATCAGACTACTGGAAGCCTGGATGTCATTACACTGGATTGCATTCCGCCTGCTAATGCTTCCTGTTTTTCCTGCATACACCAAAGCCAGCTGATACGAGATTGGTCAATACTACCTGGACTAAAAACATACTTCAGAAGGAAACCAGAACACTTTTCAAACACAGATTTTACTTTTTTTTAAATGCAGAATCTGTTCATAGAGATTATGCATTCTGCAATGTAACTACTTCAGTAAGAATGAACCCCCTTGAGTTGGATGCATCAGGAAAGGTATGTTGCTTATTAATAAAAGTCTTTTGTATACGGTTAGATTTAATTGTATAACTTTCACACAAAGCGGAACCCTTGTGAATGGTTATTAATCGCCTTTTCATCAGACACTGAGGAAGTGGACACCCACGCATGGTGGGACTGTCACAGATTAATGCATACTTAAAATTGTCTTCCACTACTGTCTAATGCAAAGTATCAGTCACTCCTTTGTAATGCACTTCTTTTGACAAATATTAAACCGAATCTAAATAATGAATCAAATAAATTAAAAAATGTACGTAATTTTACAATATATCTTTAACAAAAAGATAGGTTAAACTGTTACGTCAATAGTTACAATGTGTTGAAATCGGGGCAACTTACTGACACCAGTTGGTGTGGAAATCCTCGCTGGAGGCTGTACTGTAAATACAGCAGTGTTCAGACTCCATTAATAATGACATTATTAGCAACGGGCTCCCGTGGCTTTGCTGGGCCTGCATTGAACTGATTAGTCCATGCAGACATTGATCCCACCTTCTTGTGTGTGTGTGTGTGTGTGTGTGTGTGTGTGTGTGTGTGTGTGTGTGTGTGTGTGTGTGTGTGTGTGTGTGTGTGTGTGTGTGTGTGTGTGTGTGTGTGCGAGCCCTTGGTTTGGGGCTCTGTTATTGTGTATCAGATTGGGTTCTTGTTCTCTTACCATTTCAAACAGTTCATTTCCCACCATGCTAATGGCAGTTTTAGGGGGTTAAGGAGATAAATAAATCCTCGCTGTCACCTCATTTAAAATCAAATGCCACTTAATTATAGCTGTATGTGTTTTGAAACACTTTGCATAATTTATTGTTCTACTCCGTCCTAATCTCCAGATCCTTATCGCCTGTGCTCTATTTTACACCCTCTATCCTTATAATAAAATTATAATGCTGCCTGTCTCAGTTTTTCTTTCTCTTTCTCGCTGCCAACAGCAGTGTGAAGAGATAAGGAAGGCGATGAAAAGACGTTTTTAAGTTGTGCCTCACCTTGTAGGGATTTGATGCTGTAAAGGTCTATTGTCAACTGTGGAGAGCATACATGAGCACACTCACACACAGCCCTCTGGCAGTGCTGCATTTCTTACAAGCAAAATACAAGCATTGCCAAATTCTATGAAAAGAGGGGTGTCACATCATCATTCATGTTTTAGATGCAAACGCAGACACACACACACACACACACACTCACGTGCTACCATTTTTAAACTTAATTTATGTGATACCACGTTCTTTCTGGTTTTTTATTCACCAAATACAACATTTTATTTCTTGAAACTTTGATGTGCAAGCAACAACTAAGCATATTATTGACATAATGTGTTATGAAAGGGAATGACTGCCAAAACTATGCTACTTTTACAAGGTGTGATTCTGCCTGAATCAACACACTATAGTCGAAAACTTGGCTGTAACTAACTTGTGTTTCTATCTAAATTCAAGTACTGCAGAGAAACTGAAGTTACTAACATGCCATCACTGACTGAGAACTTACTGGCAACTGCATTTTAAGAAAGTACATAGTATACAATTACTCGTAATGGAGCATACATTCCCTCTTTACATTCATCTTTATATCACTTTGCATTCAGGCAGCATGATGTGCTATAGAGCTGCAGCTGCTGATGGGGGTGTTATACAGTAATTGTCCAGCTGTGAACTGGATCAGAGGACAGACTTTAATCCTTATAATCAGTGAGTTCTGATTCTTTCATTTACATCCTTCAACTATAAAAGAGTAAAGACTGTTAAATAAGCAAACAGACGCAGTATCTGAAACTGTATCATTTCCACACAGCGCTGATTAGCAAAGTAAGTAAATGCTTCGACTGTTATAGAAGCAAATGCAGCAAACATCGTTGTTACTGTGGATCTCATTTTGAATGTACACAACATACAGTACACAACATACAAACAACAAAAAGTACCAATTCAAGGGGAAAGTGCCTTACTTAAGTCACCTCGGTTGTACAAATGCCTTTCAAATAAGTTAGTGAAGAATCCTCATGACACTTAACACTGTTGTCATTGAGGCTCAGTCAGCCTGAAGGGGGACCTCAGTATGTATAAATACCTAATGAGATGTGTATGTGGCTTTCTTTTTCCATGAACTCAGAAGCAGTTCGGTGTTGTAGCTTTACCATAACCATGTAATGGATGGGAGGAGCATGCAGTCGTGCATCCTCTCGATGGGCCCTCCATCCTAGGCTAGTCGATGGAGCAGACAGGCTGGGCTTAGTTTATCACATAGATCCCATGGCTGGTTGGCACAACAGACAGATACAAGTCAATAGGAAGGTGCTGCTTTTGAATATTCACCCTCGTGTTCAGTGGTGGGCTGCATATTAATTGGAAACAGAAAAGCAGAGCTTTGCGTTTGATGTAGATTCAGTCAAGGCTTCTTGAAAGATGGAAAAAGAAGATGTGCGTGCATGACTGTGCATGTGTGTCTTGAAGCGTGTCTCTCTGAGTGACTGAACATTTCTGTCATTTAAACAGCAACAATCAATGTCAGCCAAGTTAATCCAGGTTCATAAGACACATTCATTGCAAATAAACTTAAGTTGTATAAACCTCATACAGACACTGCGCCACATAATTACAATAAAGCAGATTGCTTAGCCTCAAAATACAATCAATCATATACAGTTCAGCCATTTCAAAAATATTCCCTATAGAGAGGCAAAAATATATTGCTATCGAGCTTTTGGAAATGTCAGGGCAATGGAAACCCAGGCATAGCACAATTACATAATGATTATTGCAAAAGTTTCTCCCCCTCACTCAGTGTGGCTGTAATATGCAGTGCATGGCCATGGGGGTTCATTAGTGAGAACAGGCTGCTGTTGAAAAGCTCCAGTTTCACCTCTGATCCCAGCTAATGTGATTTGGACCTGAGATTGGTAGTGAAGAGATTAGATGCTAGCTCACCTCAGGGTGGGAACCAGAGAAGGAGACATACATCAATGTTGCTTGCTCTCAAACTCAAACGTCTTCTCACCTCTAATTTGCTAAGAAGCGTCTGTAAAAAAAAAAAGTGTCTAGAAAGCAGTTGTAGTCTAATTTATTTTTCAGGCAATGCAGACTTGGTGGGACTGTGTGAGTGCGTGCTAATCCACTCTGTTAAATTTCCGAGTGCATGATTTGGGCTTTCACAACAAATCAATCGGTTTGTTGTGAGTAGTACTGGAGGATCAGCATCGGATGACAACTGTGTTAGCATTCTCCTCTCATTACCTCATGACTTACCCTCATGGCCCGCACTGCCAGTCGCAATGTCAGGCTACTCTTTCTTTCATTTCCTTTTCATTAAGCCTCTGCTCTCTCTGACACTTTTTAGCCCCTCCACCTTCATCCGTACACTCCTTGTGCCCCCTCCACCTCCTCCATTATGTCTCTACCTCTTTCCTTCCCTTCATTCCTCTCTCCGCCTCTCATTAGGTCATAGTTGTGGTGATTTGTCAGAGTGGCTGTGTTGATTAATAGGCCGACGGAGCCCCTATATTTGGGGGGCTGTCAGCGGGGCTCCAGAGTGCCAGGGCCGCCCTGCTGAGCCCCCTCACCACCCAGGTGGCCCCATTTGGGCTAAATGAGCTGTGAAGGGTCTCGGCTTTGCCCGCCTGCCCCACACTAAGACGTTACACACACACACACACACACACACACACACACACACACACACACACACACACACACACACACGCACACGCACACACACACACGCATACACAGGCCTAGACACAAAAAGGCACAAACACATGCGGGCATACACACACACACACACACACACACACACACATCTGAGACACGTTCACGTACTCAACACCCTGGATCTTGCTGCCACGCACCCCTGCGTTCCCACATGATTTGTCACACTCCATCAATAGACAATAAGTTACTGCCACTCTAGCCTGTCAATGGGCCCTGTCTGCTGCAGACCCCTCTATGGTGTCTCCTAGCGCGGGAGGGGAAGGAAGGAGGGGGTGATGAAGGGTGGAGCAGGGAGAAAGTGGTGTTGTGGTTGAGTATGAGGACAGATTGGTATAAAGAGAGAGCAAAATAAGGCTAAAATAGGGAAATTAAAAGACAGGTAGAGAGAGTGAGGGTATGGGAAATAGAGGAAATGCTATGCTATGCAACTCACATCCAATTGGTCAGCTTACAAAAGCTCTCAATAATGCACAGGAGAGGAGCCAGGTTCAGGGAAATGAATGTCTGAGCATGCATTTGTTCTTGTGTGTGTGTGTGTGTGTGTGTGTGCAGAGTAACATGGTTCAGTTGCGCCAAGCCGATTGCCCGGCCTTGGAGTCAGAGTACCGTGTGCATGAATGTGTGTGAATGTGAATGGCCCTCTTTGCAAGATTGTTTTTGTTCCCCCTAAAAGTTAGGAGCCGTAGTCCTTGGTGAATGAGATCACCCTGCCATATTTGCACGTACGTGCGCACGCACACACACACACACACACACACACATGTGTGAGTGCACACGCCTCCTCAGTGATTCAATCTGATGATGGGTATAGGAGGGGAAACTGGAATCTGTGAAGGTCAGAAAAGTCTGAGCAGTAACATCCACCACTGCAGGCTATACTGACACTGTCTCTGCTCCTACACTGTCATTATGGCTGGCCAGCTAGTTCTCATTATCAACTTACTTCATCAAATGCACTTCATTATCAGCCTGTCCTTAACAGACAGATGGGATGGACCCTCGAGCAAATGACAGAGTAACTGGAATAAAGTGATTCCTTTTTAAGTCTGCTCAATGAACGGGTCATAACACATATAGTCCCCTGCTATTAGTTTATCTGTGATTTACACTTGATTGGACATCTGGAGGAAGAAAAAGAGTGGTATGTTTCTTCAGAAAATACACTTTAATTGTACCAATGGCTATGCGTTATAATTACATCTGAGGCGATTATAGTCATTATGAAGTCGTTATTTGGGAGACTGTTGAACATGTGAAAGGCGGATGGATACACTTGCTGAATAGACAGCTGTTACTGAAGATGTAAGTAACAGACAGCCCTATCACGCTGGCAATATGGACGACCATGAAATTAAGACTCAACGTATAGTAATTACAATGACAATGAGCTTTGTTCGACGTGTCAAGTATCAATCTAACACTTGCCAGGCAGCTTTCATATCATAGCTAATAGGCAGTTGGCGGGGCCCTAATGTTGCCAACCGCCAAAACCAAACTATTCATGCGCCGGCCCTTGTCGTTGTGCTTAGCAGTTGACGTAACAGTAATACACACATCAGCTACATGTGGCCCAATGCAAATGGGTGCATTAGAGCAGACCTCAGAGAGCTGAGCATGGCCAATAAATCCAGCCGGGGGTGAGAAATGTAGCCTTTACCATGCGTGTCCAACCCCATCTATTTAACCTAATTACACACACCATACCAGGTAATAAAGTCTGCATACCATCAATTCTGACATCTCATCCAAGCCACTGTAAGGAAAGGCTATTAGGATCTATAAATCCTCAGGGTGGTGATCTCCTCTAGGTGTAAAGAATGTGAAAGGCGTCTCTATGGGCGGCTGTGTCTCCTCTCTGAGTGTTTGTGTGTAAGAATAAATCAGAATGATCTGTGTCTATGTTTTTGCATATTTTGACTGTGTCTTTTAAGCTTTATCTGCTGGGATTGGACCAATGGATGGAGTTCAATCATCTAGATTCTCTCATTGGCCTAAATCCAAAGAGAAAGACAAAACAACAAATAGCTGATTCAGACAGCAGTAAAACATGTAATCCTGGTTTTGGCTGGATGTTTTTCCTGGCCAGGTGTTTTCTGATGCTTGCTGACAGCCCTGTCCGTCACGCCTGATGCCGGAACGTAGCTGCAGGTACTTTCACTTTCCAACGACATGCTTTGCAATTGGTTAAAGGAAACAGCGCAGAGTTGCTGAATGGCCACAGCCAGTGGTTTTTAGCCATAGATGGCTGGAGATGAATAGACGTGGTCACAGTACCATCACTTTTGCTGCCTCTTTTATTGTCTGCAGCACACCTGAGCTTCACCAGACCCGCACTCTACTCAAGGATGTGGATCCATGAATGAGAAAAAAAAAAAAAAAAGGTGACGCAAAGCAGGAAGGGAAGGACGAAAGACAAATGGCTCAGAGGTGATGAATCCTTCTGTTGGTGAACCGTTCCAACTTTTCACCTCTCTGGTTAATTGGTGAAATGAGGAGCAGTCATGTTAGAGTTGAAGCATTATTACATTTTACATGATATAGCATACTGGAGTAAAAGGAGATCACTCAGTATGAAGGATAAAAAGCTAACTTTTAAAACTACTGTACTCATCTGTGTTCATGTTATAATAACACCCAAATGTAAGGTTTTATATATATAAAAAATAAACTTAATTTTAATAATGAAAATAACATTTATAGTGTACACACTTAAATATCACATTTGCCAAAATGGGAGTAAAAGCCTGACTCTTTCTTGCTCATCGTTTTGTTTGCATTTCACCCACCTAGTCTGCAATCTCAAGCTCCCTGAGAAAATATAAAGAAAAAAATATATATGTACAAAAGGATCCCCACACCTGGATTTCCACTTCAGGATGTCATCCATGGAATCCAGCAGAAAAGCTAATCCATCAAACTCTGTAAAAAGAACAGTGTGGGTGTATGTATTTTCTATTAAAAAGGATTACTCTATTACCCAAACAGAGCAGGTTTGAAAAGCCAGCTCAGAATATACGATTTGGTAAATTGATTTATGACTGATTTATCCCACATAAGCCAAAGACTGTGTTGGTTTATGTTGAGAAGTGGGTATTGTGTTACAAGCACTTGCTGTTTCTTATAGCTGGCATAAAGAGGGTTCATTTGTAGCAGCTATTATCTGAACATCAGGCTGTTGTGGTTCTAGCTGTCGCTGTAGCAAACACTAAATGGTTGAGAATGATAGAGGAGTTGAGTGGGAAAAGATGCATGCTCTGCAGTTCAGGCTTATTTTTTTTTTTTTTTAAAAAGGAACCACTGAGATGGTCACAAACACCAACACATCTGCACAAACATTTAAGAACAGAAACACTTGCAAATACACAGTATTATTTATTCTCATACAAACGAGACACAATGGTGGTTAAATGGTGATTTGCAGTTGGTTTATGAAGATTACGCTCTTCTTCATTGTCACATGTTTGGTGCATTGTGTCGACTGTCTCCAGAGCTCCCAGCTTCAAAGCTACTCCAGTGCAATTGTTGTCTCAGTCACCTATTATAAACAACACCTTTTTAGAGAAAAGGCTGTAATTGTGCAAAAGTGTGGCACAAATGGCTTTGTAACATTACTGTATGTCTTTCTTCAATGCAGCCTGAACGCAGGACCCTGAAAGCTCTCGCCAATTGAAGTTCTGCTTTCATCCAGCATAAAAGCTATGTTTGCAATTGAGCTTTGGTGCTACACCTTTCCTTGCCTTTACCCCCCCCCGCGCTCTCTGCTCTCCGCCTTGTTTCATACTAGTGCACATCCACAATGGCTTGAGTAATGGGACAAAAACGCCTTTTTTCCAGAGCAAAATAACTGTTTTTGTGGGTCACTTAAAGGTAACTTTGAGACCTGAACAACTTGAGCATACTACTACTAATTCCTTTCTCCCTCTCTTTCCATTCTAACAGTGAAACCACTCCATAGTACCACACAGGCCCCATCATTTAGCTTAGCCCAATACACACAGAAAAAAAACAGTAAGAGAGAGAAACACACACACAGAAAACACAGGGGGAGAGAGAGAACACAGGTCAACCACAGAGCTTTTTCCTTGTTTGAAAATGTCAACATCAAAGAGAAACTGTTCTCCATCGGTGGGGGCATGCTGGTGGGCTGTGGATGTTTCCCCGGCTGCAGAATGAATCGGGGTCCAAAGCCAAACCCAGAGCAGTCTAAAATAGCCTGATGACTGGGTGGTTATGGCCTCACATCTTACACGAGTTGAAGCCACATGCTTTTAGTGCCCAGCGGCTGGCCTTGTTTGCTGCATTAGACTACAACTAGGATGTATGGTGGGAGAAAAGTGCCTGGGTGTTACATTTGCGCAAAAGTTTTGAGTAGAAAGTTGTTAAATTTGGCATTCAAAAGTATATTTTGTAATATAACTAAAATTATTGACAAATATCCTCCTTTTTACTGTCTTAAATGGACCCAAGACAGTGCAAACTCTTAGCATCTTCTGCTGACGTAATAACCTTTGACATGCCTCTTCCATCACATATGAAAGCATGTTGTTTGTCAAAGAATATGTTTGTGGATGTACATGCATGTTCAAAGACTTAGCAGGCTGCAGACAGTGGCCACTGGGAAATCAAGGAGCACTTTGTCATGCATCCTTAAATGTGTGACACTGCGTCTCATGAGACAGCGCCTGATTGGTCTACGAGGCATCGAAGAATGACGGCTGAGTGATGGCCTCAGGGGGGATGTGGAGTGTGTGTGAGTTGTGTGTTGAGTGTGCGTTTGTGTGTATGCGCTCGTGCTGGCTGGGGTTAGAGACACAGGACAGCACGGTGACATGTCTGGGTGGCACCCTGTCAAAGACAGCTGGCAACGTGTTGTAATGTAGCCATCAGGGAGTCACCCGCCACTCCAGTGTCAGTTTTAAGGATTTACATTTTTTTAGTACCAATGTCAACTTAGTTCAAATTACAATTACAAATATGAATCAGCCCTAAACTCACAAATGACTGAATAAATGGTGATTTGTTGCAAGAGAGACAATACCATAACGAACTCTTGTCAAACACGTCAATACAGTAAAAAGTAATTTTAGATCATTCATTTAATTACCGGTAATTTAATGCAGAATTTCATATTTTACATTAAGCACGAAATGGTAAAAAGCTCAGAGTCCTTGCAATGTGCAATGACTCAATCAGCTTTTATCAACTAGAAAATAAAATAAAAGTTTTTATATCTACTTTTTATGCTTCAAGCTGGATAGACATTATAACTTAAAAGATATTTTGAATAGAAGAAGGTTCAAAATACCAATGACAGTTGACAACAACACTTATCGAGGAGAATTAATCAAAATTACACATAAATTAACTGACTCTTTTTCCAGAATATCCTTTTCAGGACAGAGCATGAAACTGAAATTCTGAGCACAGGAAAAGTCAGCTCATTAACTAAGGCATAGTCCAACAGGCCCCAGTTTGATCTTACCCTGACCTTTTTTGCTAGTTGAGAACAATTTGTCTTCCCTGCATTTCTAGACTTTCCTCAGACTCGCTATCGAATAAAACAAAAATTACCCAAAAAATGTAATTCATACGAGACAGACGAAATGAACGTTGGAAATGTCTAATTTTCCTGCAGTTTCACTACTGTTTCTTTGGAAATTCATTTGAGGGTTAAAAAAAGTATACAAACAAAAGCCAATAACACTAAAGGGACTAGAATATGGATGTATATTAGTCTATAACAGAAGTGAAACATATTACACACACTCATTGGTTTGTAGTATGACAGAATGTGTGTCAGATACCTCGATCCTGTTACCGCAGCAATGTGAATACGCCTGTTTCAAAAATGTACTGAATCATTTGGGTTTTCTGTAAAGAAGAGCTGATATCCAAAACCAACAGGGGGCCGCCATAATTACCCAGCGTGCCCCTCATATTTACTATCTCTTAATAAGCCACTGGCATCGTGGAGACAATGGCCTGTCATTTTTATTTTGCGTTTATTTTTACACTGTTTTGTTTTCGTATATTCATCAGCAGATAAGGACTGGCATGCAGTGAGAGCGAGTGTTTAGCTTTGTCTCCCTGGTCTGTGGTTCTGATGGATGTTACCAGTTCTTACCATCCGCGAGGTGGAGAGAGACAGAGAGAGAGAGAGAGCGTGGAGAGACAGGGAGACGGAGTGAGAGAGATGGAGGATTTACGCTGGCACCGCATTTTTGTCCAATTAATAGATTGCCAGTGTGTTGCGTATTTTGCATGACAAAGGAGGGTAATATTAAACTGCCATTTGTAATGAAAATGCACTTTGCAAATTAAAAAGTGCAGAAACCCAATTTTTCCTACCTCTTTAGGAAATAAACAGTCCTTAACCAATTAAAGCGCATTGTAATAATTCCGTGATTTATTGCAGGTTGTTTAACTTTCAAAACTCGGCTAACCTATATTAAGGTCACAATCCATCATGTCTTGCATGGAGTGCTATGGAGTAATGGCTGTTGTATTAGCTGCTTTTGATGATAGTATGAAAGAAGTATTAGCACTTGTCAACAAAACTGCTTACAACATAACATTAGCATGCATGAGCTGCGTCGCCTATTCATTATCTTGGCAGCTCCACACACGCGGTTACTGCCTTATAAAACATTTTGCCGGGCTGAGAGCACACACTCACTGTTTGGTTTTGTGATAGAGTGGCGACATGCAAACCATGGGGCGCGCTCTGGTTGCAATGCAAACAGGCAGCTGAAAGATGAAACAGTCTCTGTGAAAGCCGAGAAAGAGGGGATGAGGGATGGGAGGGATAGAGGAGATCAGTTCACATCTTTGCCTTGATCACTCTCCTTCAGTTTTCTGTGCCATAAGAAAAAGGCAGAATATGTCCACTGGCTGACTGAGGACGAAAGTGAGAGGGGAGGACAGAGGAGCAGAGGGTGAGTGAGAGTGCAATGTTACGAAAAAGCTTTTTACAGTTCAGCTGAGTCTGAATGATGACTAGCAAAAGAAAGGTAGTGCTGGATGAGAAATGGAAAGAGGAAGACCTAAAACAAGCTAAGCCATGGGGATAACATTTGGAGGGCTGCTGAGGCAGATACAATGTGGAGAAAGAGGAAGAGAGAGCTTCAGCGGTAAGCAGTCACTGATTTGAAGGACAGAGCGATGGACATGATGAGAGGCTTGAGAGTGAAATAGGGAGAGAGAGAAGGAGAAACAGATGTAAACACAGGAACAGAGTTACAGCTGAAGGGCACGGCAGGGTACCAGCCAGAGGGAGAACGATGCAGAGATGCGGGCGGTGTGACATGGTGACATTTGCCTCCACAAATGGGCTCTTTGGCTTTAGCCGCACAGTCTGGTGCAATGCCCCCCGACTGTGAGCCAAGAATGCACTTAGCTCAACAAGAGCAAATGAATGGCCCTGTTTTGACTTTTACCATTACACTCTTTCTTACTGATAGCTGGTGCCGGGCGCAGTGAGTCTTTGTTGGAACACAGGGATCCCCGCGTGTTTGAACGCCCCTCCACCATCGTCTAATTAGTGTGCTAAATTAGCAGTCGGACAATATGTGGATTCAGTATTCAGCTCTGGATTCTGTTGTGATTCATCTGAGTTGCTATGTTTTATAGGAAGAAAAAATGAAGAGAGATAAAAGTCAACATTCCGTAAACTGTTAACAAATACATTTTAAACTTATTTCAAGATAAAAATCTATAAATCCTACTCCAATTAAACCCTCCCAGGGATACGTTTACTCTCTTTAGGTCCCTATAGAACCATGTTGTTTACTTCCAATGGAGAGAAATCTATGCATTTCCCAACCACAACCCAGACACATCTAACAAGCCCAGAAACATGTCAACAACAGGGTATTTTGCAGCTAGAGTCACCACGCTAGATATTCAATAGAGCTAATTGCATCAGTAAGGATTCTCTTTCTCAGGGCAGCATTGCAGAGCCTTAGTCTGATAACATACATCCAGTTATGTTTCACCGAAAGTCCACATTGTTTTCATCCCTTTGAGGAAACCAATATAAATCTTCCTCCTTTGTTGGGTATAAGTGTCATTCAGTAACATTTAAATTATTTTTTTTCTTCTTTAAAATATGTTTTAATGTAAATGATTGACGATTTCATTTTATTATTGTGCCATGCATAAGCAATATGGCCAGCCCGAAGCAGGCTTACAAGACACCAAATAATAGAGATTAAAGACCAAAAATAGACACTTAATATTGAAAATATAATTAACGAAACAAACCATCCTGACATGTAAAAATATGTTAAAATTAAAATTATGCTTAGCATCCCATATTTGTAAGGGAGCTTTGCCATATTCAGAATTTTAAAAGTATGGTAAGAGCAAAATCGATGAAACTCCAAACATGTACTTAAACATATACAGTAGCACATGAATCCAGTGTGTATATACATTTATGGGAATATATTTCTATTCTCCAATCATGCAGAAACATGTTAATATTAAATGGCTGTTATTTCCCATTCTGGATTAGCTTGTAGCACAGTTAGCATTACATACGTCTATACACTGTCTCTGATCACAGTCCTACTCTGCATGTGTTGATATCTAAATCTCTCTCTCTATGTTTTCCTCTGTAGCTCCAGCTCCCCAAAGATTATTCATATGTGTTTAACTCTCAAACAGCCCCTCATTAACTGTGGCTCGCTGGGCCATACGTTTGGGCCAAATTACACGGCTTTGACATACACAAACCAGCAGGGGTGGGAGGGTGGAGGGTGAAGGGAGCGGAGCCATCGGGATGAAAGGCCTGGCTCTTTCCTTGGTTCTCTCTAACCATAGATAATAGCTGCCAACGTGTCTGTATGGTCTTTTAAAGCAATCAGCACTTTCACTTTTAGAGGACTGGGCTTTTGGAGGGGTGGGAGGCGAAGAAGGGGAGGCTGAGGAGCAGAGGGAGAGGGAGAGGGAGGGGAAGGGGAGGGGTGAAGCGGTAAACACTGAGTCAGGATTGGATCTCACCTTCAAACACCCAGATGGAAAGGTGGGCAAAAAGAAATGATGAAAAATTTGCACTTGAGACAAGGGGATTCCCAGGCTGATTTACTGGATAATATCTGGACAAATTAAGGATTAGATTTGGCAATGATTGGAAACAAATAGACAAAGCTTTATCAATTTTCAAACCTTTACTGCCAGGTGCACCAGCTTTCAGCTGAGCAAATCCTTGCTGCATCAAAATAATGTAACTTAGTCCTTTGCAGCAAATTAAATGCAACCAGGTGTCCTAATTTATTTATTTGTCGAATTAACTGAATTAGGACAGTTCACATCAATCAACATATCAGCAATATGTGTCTGTGTTAAATATGCCAGAATAAGCACAATAGCTAAATTCCATCCCTGGTCCGAAAGGCCTTTGAACACTGAGTCTGTTTTATAACTGAGTCCAAATAAACTGCACGTTTAAAAAGAAATACAATCTCAAGATGTGTTCATCACGTTTGCACACTAACTCCGAAACTTTCGTCCGTTGTTCTTTTTTTAAACAGGTTGGATTTACTGTGTTTTTTCTTGTTTTTCCATGTTTTTTTGTTTTTTGTGTGTGTTCCTATCATGGACTGTAAATATAAATGGACAACAAATGAGTGACGTCACTAATCTGTTACTGCAGGGGGCTATGAAGTCCCACTGATGGCAGTTGCCATGCTGGAAATTATGTCTCTCCCTGACTTTCAGTCAACCTAACTACAGGCTGAGAGCTGGAGTTGAGGCAAATTTAAAGCCTCTTTACAAACTTTTACACCATGCCCACCTTTTGGTTACTTGAAGGGTTTAAAGGAGCAAATATGTAAGAAGATATCTACTGGAATAAATCATAAAAAGTCATGAAAAAATATCATCAGACATTAAGGAAACATGTTATGTTGAAGTGATGGCTTCTCTGACAACAATGCAGCAGCCAGTATGTCCGCCATCTGATCTCAATATATTTTTTGTTTCATCGATATAAATTGTCTATATTTGTATTGATTTTAAATTGTATTGTATTTTTTACATCCCTATTTTAAGATATGACACACAACATGCAACAATAAAAAAGCTTGGGGCAGACTGTCAAACATGTTATATCTAAACTGGGTTGGCTAATAATAAGGTCTTATTTATGTTTATGAAAGCTGAGGCTGTACACAAATATCAGAAACTTTTGGGCAGATACTCGATATGAAATATTTGCATACATCTATGGCAAAATCTCAAATCAGAAATCCTTACTAGAGACTTGCTAGCGGGTATCAAAGTTTACTAATAAGTTTTAAAAAATGCTAAAATCTTGAAAGCAAAAAGGGGAAATGGTTGTAGAATCAAACTATTGCTTTTAAAATAGGCACTAAGAAAGATACAATACTTTCTCTAGCTGCCGCAGTTGAAGTCATATTTGAATCAGAACAATCAAATCTTCTTTATTCATTACCAGCTGATGTCCAAATTACAGTGATCACAGTTAAAATGTGGAAAAGTCTAACAATGGATCTTTGAAAAAGTCAAATCACTCCTTTAAGCAACAAAGAAACTGAAGAATCTTCCATCAATTTACAGTGTAATCTGGGCCACAACACGCGAACAAGAATACATCTACAATCAAGTCAAGTATACCCAATATTGACAGATGGTGGAGTAATGCAGTTGGCTCAAGTCAAGAACAAACAAACACAAAGAAAATCGATCTAAATATATAACTGTTATATGTATAAGTTTGGGGAACTATACATTGTCAGACAAAAGTTGAAAACTTGATAAATGTTGGCTCTCAAGTATTCTTTGTGTATTTTCTTGGCTCAGTTCTCTGTCATGCCTTGTTAGCCCAGAAATATTTCACCATACCCAGAATACGATTATACATTTTCTATTTGGAAAATAAAACAAACAGTATAAAATAAACACTGTAACAAAAGGAGAATTCAGAATGTGGGAAATTACATATTATTTGCTTCACATCTCACATCAGTCACCTATCAGTGCTCATACTGTAGCTGTATTTAGAGTTAGACATATCAGTCACTGCGCTCTAAACAAGACCAAAATGACTGCACACATGCTCTGACAAGTTTCCAATGACCTCAAACATCAGCTAAACTAAACGTAACCATTACAAATCAGCCTTTATTGAACCCCAGGCTGAGAATCCCTCATCATTGCCTCTCCCTGCACGTAGTTATGCAATCAAATCAAAATGTGCCTAATTTGACAGTTGTTATGAGAATGACCTCAGCGTAATGTGAATAACTAGCCTTTATTAAGAAGAAGAATTGAGACTAATTCTACGTGGCTTGTCACATCTGACGTCGGACCTTCAGGTTTCTTTTTTTTTTTTTCTGGGGGGGGTTATTGCCATATGCTCAGTGTATGACAGCTACATCACAGCAGTGTGGCACAAGCGTATTCTCCTCATGGGATGCAATGTGTATGTGTGTGTGTGTGTGTGTGTATCACAGATGTTGCGACTCAGGTCTGGTGCAGATGGCTCTGGGGCGTACTTACTAGTGATCTCTTTCCAGTGACAACCGCACCATCAACACACACACACACACACACACACACACACACACACACACACACACACACACACACACACACACTGCTACCTGGACTCTCTTTAGAGGATAGGAAGCAACATGCTGCACACATGCACACACAGGCCTACACAAAGACCATCATCAGGGACACTCACATGCATAAAACACATCGCACTCAAGTTCACCCTTCTGCTTTCACTGTTTAAAACTCTAACAAGCATTTTTTTTGAAAGTTTTAAAACTGGGCTAGAAAAATATTCAACCCCCCAAAAAAAATCTCATTAGAAGGTTTCCACTCTACTAAAAAGGGATTAGGGTCACAAGCCAAACGTTTTTTAGTTCAGTTCTTTAATCCCAAAATTCTGAATTTTTATCCTTTATGTCTTTATTTTTTCCGAGAAAAAAGTCTGAACTAAAATAAAAAAATCAAGTGTGTGGTACAAATCCCCTTCCGTACTACACTCTTTCTTCCAAAAACACCCTCAGCTGTTGTACTTTTTCTACCTCAGATAATTATATTTAAGACAATCAAACAGAAGTGAGGCTCAATCATTAAAGACACGTTTAAAGCCTGAGTGAGAAAAAAGTATATTCCCAGTTGGTTTGTGTTTGATAGCTGAGCCCAGCAAATTCAAGTTTTCCTGAGCATTTGATATTCATTTTTGCAGTTAGCGCTACATTTTGTCAAACTCTTTCTTTACACACAATGCATTCACACAAATACTAGCATATACAGAGGTTACAGCAGACCCCCAGGTCACTTAGTCAAATCACCAGCTGAGTGTTAGGAAAGAGAGCATCTTCATAGTCTTAAATTCTCATACAAACAAACAAGAGCACAGCTCTCTTCCTTTCCCTCTTTCCCCCTCTCTCTCTCTCTCTCTCTCTCTCTCCTCTCTCTCTCGCTCACTGGGTAAAGGTGTCCTCTGGGAAACAGAAAGGCCTCAGGGGATTTGTCTTAGTGCAGAGTGCCACCTTGTTGTCAAGGCTGCAATGACACATTTCTTTTAAAGCCACTCCTGACAGACGCCAACAGAAGAGAAATGTCATTTCATAATGCATCACAACATCAATGCAGTGCACACATAGATAGTTTCTACGATAGATATCTATCAAGATTAAAAGGCAAGAGGAGGATTGGCCAGGGGCCAGGCAGATTATGTCATTGTAGAAGCTCAGATATGACCTCTATTACCTCATGGCATCTTATGCCAGTGGCTGCATCTCTCTGACAGCTGTGACATCTTTGGTTTTCCTACATTAACTGGTTTAGATTTTAATGTAATAAGAGAAGTAAACATTCTGTAATTCTCCTCCTCAGAGCATGCACAGTTACATATGTGTTATATATTTCTACCTTTCAAAAGTTCTACTTCTTTTTACCATTTTCAAAGATCAAGTATTACACTTGTATGTAGAATAACACCTTAAGATTTAGGCTTAAAAAAAGATGAACGATTACTTTTGACCTCAAATACGTTTTCCTGAATTGTATATATGTGAGGGTTAAATGTTTTGATTTTTTATAAATGTTGTACTTTAGGCGCCCTTAAGATAATATAGGATAAACTTTATTAATTTATTACTTAACCTTTTCATGTTGTAGGAATACTTTAGTTTGTACATTAAGGACTGCTAACTTTTCAGACTTGTCAGGTAAAAGTGTAGAGAGACTTATCAAGACAATCATGCAGTTTAAAGAGACAACTACAACATAATAAGTTTGAACTCAACCTAAAGTTTTAAAAATATGTGTAATGTCACTTTAAGTTCATTTTATGTTCATGTTTGGATTACCTCAATCAATGAAGCTAAATAGGGTATTTTTCAGTGCAATTCATTTGAACAAAACTTTGCAGTTGAAACTACACAGTGTGCAGACACAAGTATAACATGACATATCTCTGATTCTCAGATGTCAGAAACAAACAGGAGATCTGGTGCACAGATGTGTTAATGGACAGAGTTGACCATCATGTCATCCCTTAGCAGAGAAGGATAAGGGTAACAAGGTGTACACTAGATCAGTAATTTGTTCATTAATATGTTGGACTGTGTCCTAGTCAAAGTGTTTTACTAGATGCAGTTAATTAAATGCGGAAATGCAGGAAGAAAGACGAGGAAATGGAGGACAGTCACGAAGGACTGAGGGGTGATTGTAAACAGGACATCTGGCACAAGTTTGTTTCTCTCTAGGAGGAAACAGGAGGGAGGGAGGGAGGGAGGGGATCTAGCCGCCATAAGAACTTGACCTTCCACTTGTCTGACTAGTCAGCTCACACACACAAAATCAAACTCCCACAAACTCATACGCACAAACATATGCAAAAGTGTAAAGTAGTTATGTGTTTGAACAGATACCAAGAGAGCAGAGAGAAATAGTATGAAGGTGAGCAACATGGCCGCTGGGGGTGCTGACATGTCAGACACGCAGAGGAGGGGATGAGAGATCACTGTCCCGCCTGTGGGCTGTAACGGCGACGGGAGCCTTTCTTGCATGCCTACACACACACACACACACACACACACACACACACACACACACACACACACACACACACACACACACACACACACACACACACACACACACACACACACACACACACACACACACAAATACAGACAAACACATGTGTACACCCTTGAAAATAAAAGCAAGTATGTATTACTGCATACACACAAACTGAATGCACTTTTATATGCGCACACACACACACACACACACACACACACACACACACACACACACACACACACACACACACACACACACACACACACACACACACACAACAGCCTACCAGTATTCTCTGGGAGTATGCAGTGAGTGTCTGTGCCTGCTGCATATGTGGCCCCATGCATAAACAATGTGCCCTGAGAGACAGTGGAGTGATACTATGGCCCTTAGCACAACTCCCATGAGCCTCTCTGCCCCCTCCATAACCATTATCAGTCTCTCTCTATCTCTCTCTTTCTCTCTCTCTCTGTCTGTCTCCCACACACATACAGTGGCAAATGAACAGCAAGAATATACACAAATGAAAAAAGGAGCAGCACAAAGAAACAGAAGCATAGAGAAAGAGAGAGGGAGGTGTGCATGAAAATGTAGCATGCACACACACACACACACACACACACACACACACACACACACACACACACACACACACACACACACACACACACACACACACACACACAGACTTACACATACATGTATTTACAGAATAGCACACTATGAGATGTGTGGGTGCTCAGTGTATGTACATAAAGTGAGGCGGGCATATAGGCTACTGTACGTACACACACACACACAGGCTAAAAACAAGTATTAGAACCAAAAGAAGAGCAGCTTTGTTAGCTTCAGTTTTGGGATGACCTGTGAATAACAAAGGTATAAATACATGGCTAATTTGCCTAATTTACTGTTAGTCTTGCATTTTACAATTTTTGAAACAAAATAAAGTTACAAGTAGATGGCAGAGGAAGGAATTCTATCTCGAGAAGTGTAGGTCTGCGGTGATATTTGTACTGGTTCATAGAAAACAAGAAAACCTACATGTTCAAGTGGGAAAAAATCCTATTTTTGAAGTATAACTTTAAAAGTACATTAAAATCTCTTTGACTACCTGATGAAGACTTCATGACAAAATGCATAGAAGTTACCTTTAAGGTCCACATGCCATGAAGATATACATTTACTTTGTCTTGTTTTCTTTACTCTCCAGTAATTAGAGTTATATCTTGCTAGTTTCAATGATCTAGGCTAAATGCAATAGTTACTATTACTGTTGCTGTTTTCAACATCTTGTGTTAAGAATGTCTTTCATGCCAAAAAAAAAAAAAATGGTGTAAAGGTGGACATGCATTTTTCATGTCCAGCAGCAGCAGAGCCTACATTGAAATTAACCTAATAGAAAATGAATGCCTGGCAGCCTGGCTGTAAAAGAAAAGTGAAATAAACAGAAAGCTGAATTCACTTCCCAGGCAGCATTCACCGAAAAGTGACTACCGAAAGCATTGCAGCGAAGGCAGCATATGAACAACGTTTTTGAGACAAATAGAAAAATACAGCTTTATGGGCTTAAAAAAACCCTCAAAAATTAATCAGACAAATACAAAAAAGCCGACCTGAAAACAACAAAACCCTGTAGCATGATGACACAAGTGGGCTCTGTGCAATCAATGTTTTGCCTTCAAGTTAACCTACGACAGAAGGAGGGCGACCAAGGTGAGGATGAAATAAGCAGAGGTAAATTAGAAATGGAAATGTGCAAGAAAGGGGGGAACAGGGGAAGAAAAGAGAGAAGTGAGCATGGTAGAGAGGCAGGGACACAGATAGAGAGAGAGAGAGAGAGAGAGAGAGAGAGAGTGAGTTAGCGAAACAAAGAGGAATGTCCTCAGTATTACCAGGGAGATAATTGAGATATCCAACTCCTGACAAAATGTGCTATTTCACTGGAGCAAGGGAAAAAAAGAGAGAAGCGGGGGGAGGAGGACCAGAGGAGGAGAGATAGAAGAGAAGAGGAGAGAGAGAAGTCTAGAGGGAGGTGACAGTGGTGTATGTGGCTGTGCTGTCTCTCTGACCTGATTGCAAATAAGCAAAGGAGCACTGCCGCGGCCCAGAAGCACTTCCACATGCACACAACTCCTCTCTCACAAACACACACAGCCTACCCCTTTAATAAGACCGCTTAATGTCGGCTGTACACACACGCCAAAGCAGTAAAACTTGCATGTGTGTGTGTGTGTGTGTGTGTGTGTGTGTGTGTGTGTGTGTGTGTGTGTGTGTATAGAAACATGTGACTGGTGAGGAAGGGGACAAGGAGGAGGAGAGGGTTGCCGTAGTGAGGCAGCAAGGAAAAACGGGGGAAGGAGAGGGAGGGCACGAGGGAGGGGCAACACTGGGTTTCCGAGACGCATTTGCAATTTAAAACACGGTTTGGTATAATGAAAATGTAAAGCAGTGGTTTTATTTTATTCAGTGTGGCAGGTTCAGATTCCCAGAGAAGCTCCACTTGAGCAATCAGTCCATTAATAATTGAATTTTGTTCAGGAGCCGTGTGTGTTTGCGTATGTGAGAATATGATTGTGCGCGTGGCGTGTGTACACACGTGCATATTACGAGCGTGTGAGAGTGCATGTGACAAACCTCTCTTTTCCTTTCCAGCTGCTGACCCTAATATGAAGCAGCCAATTAGAGATCTTTATTTAATTGCTGGGCGACTCGTCCTCACTGCACACCGCCACGCTCTGCCAGCAACTGGCACTGTGGCACTGGGGCAAGGCCAGGGAAGCACGCTCTTAGGCTAATGCGTGTGCACACACATACACACACTCTCATGTACACATGCACACAAATACATACAGAGGCAAGTGCTTCCTTAATGATAATTCCCAGAAGACAATGCATTTCTGTAGCTAGACTACTTCACAGCAGGAAACGATAGTGTTTTGCTCTGACATCTACAACAACACAAAAATACAAAATGTTTTCACCAAAACATATTTTGACCCTCAAATTGTGTGTTAAATCCCCCAAATGCCAGTTTCTTTTTTTTTTCTTTTAGCCCTGGCTTGCCCTTCATTTTTCTCTCCAGGCCTCTAACTTCAATCCATCCATCCATCCATCCATCCATCCATCCATCCATCCATCCATCCCCTCTGCCCTAAATAGCCTCTCTCTCCCTCACTCCTCCATCTCTTTCTCCAGCTCTCCATCTCTCTCTCTCTCTCTCTCTCTCTCTCTCTCTCTCTCTTTCTCCCTCTTCCAGGCTGTCAGAGAGTATCAGATCAGTAGTTAGATCCATGGCCAAGGCCAAGCCGGCCTCTCTGCTCTCAGCACTCTACCACAACACATCATTACAGCTGACAGCAGGACTTCACGATGCAGCATAAGCGCATACACATGCAAGTGTGCACACACATATACAGCATGTTTATGTGCATGCACTTATTCTCTCTCTCTCACACAAATTCCTCTGTTACAAAGCTTGAGGTCCCTATACATTTAACGACAATCCTGCTGTAAAGATGTCCAACTTTTTTTCAATGACACATATCCCCAACACAGCTGTTTCTCTATAGCTCAAATAGTTTTTTAGAGATTGCGTGGTCAGGTTTTACAGAACACCAAAATGAAGAGAGGAGGAAGGCAAGTAGGAGGAGGTAGGGGATACCACTTTCAAAACCAACAGCAGCAATATGCCAGCGCTGGCGGGAAGAGTTAGCCTCTGTATAACACTTCCAAAGAGAGGGATAGTCCCTCTTACAAGCCGTAAGGGCCTGCTGGTTTGTGTGCGTGTGTGCGTGTATGCATGCATGCGTGGGACGGTGGATATTTTTTTTAAAGCCAAGCTGGGGACTTCAGAGCTCCTGCTGAATTGAGGTTTTCACACATACACGCACACTTGAGAATACACCTGAGAATACACACGATCACCATGTAGAACAACAAACATAAAACTTTGCCCACTTTGATCGGCTACCTGAAAAAAAAAAAAGCCAGTGGGGTGGTTGGAGGGTTGGGCTGGGGGATTGTGGGGTTTGGTGAGTGAGCAGATATGGGAGGAGACTTTCTGCAAAGATTTGGGATATGCTGCCCGAAAAAAAGTGCCCATTCCCCTCCCCTCTGGCAAGATGACAGGAGGAGAGTGGATGGGAAAAACAAAACACACTAATCTTCTGGCTTCGCAGGAAGCCACAAAGCATCATTTACACAGCGGAGCTAACAGGAGAGCACCAGGCTTTCTGATTTGCAGCAAGCAGCCTTGTTCTAGATAGAGATATTCAGACTGTCAGTATAAACTGCTTCTGTTTTCGTTTTGCATTTATTTCAATGCCAGACTCAGGGCATAAATTTTTCATCACCTGCTAAGCTATGAATAAAAGATTAAAAAAGGAACTGAGAGGGTAGTGGAGGGGAGGGAGGGACATCGAGAGAGAAAGAGAAGGAGAGAGAAGGAGAGGAGGAGGAGGAGGAGAAAAAGAAGGAGAGGTACAAAAAAGTCTAACAGATGTGGTGCATGCCGTGCAACGTGCGATCACTGTGTGCATAGTGAGAAGGTCTCTCTCCACCTTCCCTTTGCCCCCGCCTGCCCAGCTCCCTCCACCCCACCCCTCCTGCACCTGCACCACTATCCCAATATACCTCTAGGAAGAGAGCAGTGGCTGCGGTGCAGGGTAAAGATGCTATAATGAGCAGGAGGCAGAGGAGCATCTCACCTTGGCTTTTTATAGGATTACCTGAGAGGTGAACTCTCTGCTCTGTGAGAGGATTCATCAGTACAACCACTCTCTCTCTCTCTCTCTTTGCCCTCAGCGGTCTTTGACAGGCAGGGCAAGAGTGAGATGTCGAAAGGCTGCCGGAAAATTCTCTGCAATACAGAGCTGACAGGTTCAGGTGTGGGTTAAAGAAGGGAGAGAAAAAGAGAGGGATGGAGGGGAGGAAAGATGAGAGAAAATGCAAGGATTGGAAAGGGACGAATCTCCCTCTCTGACTCTATAATTCTCTCCCCCTCTCTTTTTTTCTCTCTGTAGAGTTTATGAAGCTGTACATCCCAGCTCACATGGACTATGACTGTTAAATCCGTATATACCTCACATCATTACCTCCTCTCCGCCCAGCAGAGTCACACAATGACAGTATGCCACCTTTATTATGAGTGCTGCCGTTACTTGCATACTCAATATGAATGCTCAATTGTAGTTACACATAATAGACGTGGCATTCTCTTGCCTGTCCAGTTGGTGAATAAAACAAGTAAAGAATACACACAAATAATGAATTTTTTAAACATCCAGAGAGGTGGTCAGGACCTTTTTTTTAGTTCTGTGGTGTTTCAGGAGACAAATGTTGTAAAGCAATCAGTAGAAATGTACAAGAACTCCCGAGGAACAAAAGTTGCACTTTAAGTTTTTTAATATAAGTTTTTAATTGACTGTGACCATGTGACCCCTGACAATTCATTTGTGACATGAAAATACAAATCTAAAATGTGCTGCTTTTTAAGCACCTGAATTTTTTTTTTTTTTAAAGATCATGGCCAACAGGAACTACATGAATGCATGCATGTAACAAAGCATGCACAGACACAACAGAACATATGCACCAACTGATCACTGGGTGTAGTCTAAAGAGACATGTGCATTGAGGCAATGCCAAACACAATAACACAAAGTTACAATAATGGTAGGCAGTGTGTGTATGAATGTAAAGAGGTTGTGTGTGCAGGGAATAAGTGTGATCTCTACTCAGGATGCCTGACCAAAATAACCACTGAATGAACAGTTGAGGCACAGCATGAGTACAGCTTTACACACATAGGCATCCAGATACAAATATGACCTTGTCTCAACATGTAAAAAATTAATGCTAGACCATTCTGAAATATATACATTACACTGACACAGGGAAAAAGAAATCCCACTATTGCTACATGCGTTGGCAAACACACAATCGCACACATGCAGGTACACATGCTGTCATGCATGCATGTGTATCCGTGACCAATGCACAAAAACACATGCACACGCACATTTATATCTATATAAATATAAACATAAACCCATACAGTTGTGCTGTAGTGTATGTATGTGCAGGCTAAAATTCATCTCTGGTTAGAGTGGAGGTAATATATCCCACCAGGACCTGTGTTCCTCGTAGCAATTTAAAATAATTATTGTGAGACCTGATGCTAGACGTCAACCCCAGCCCTCTGCATCTAAATGAGGCTGTGTGTGTGTGTGTTTGTGTGTATGTGTTTTCAGTGTTGGCTACTGGAAATCATGTTGTTGACTGGCAAAACTGGCCAATAATGCTTGCTGAACCTCTGCCGTGGTCATATTCTATGCTATTAAAAAACGAGTGTTGTATTTTTACTGCTATATTTTGAAAAAAAAAGAGCAGAATTTTTCACCTAAAAAAGGAGGATCAAATCAACGTGACGACCATAACATTTGTGATATTAATTGTAAAAATAATAGCTGGAAATGAAAAGAACTGTATTATGTCTGTCCGAAAGTTTGATATGTTAATGGCTCATCTTGATAATGAAAGTCATTTAGTTCATCAGTGAACATTTATCCACAATTTCCGAACTCCCTACCATTTGGAGTTATTCACTCAGGTGTCAAAAGAATGAATGAAGTGCATAAAGAGCATGCACACTGAAAGCAAAGTATTTATGACTCATGGAATCTACGACAGGAAATATGAAATACAATTAATTAGTTTTCTCAAGAATGTAAACCCACTAAGCTGTCCAGCCTGATTGAAAATATACTTCCTGAATAACATAGCTGAAAAATTGTGAAGTAAGGGTTATTTTTATCAATAGAAAAACAGATTTTGTAAGTTGACTGTGGGAAAGTTGAAAAAAAAAAAACTGTGATAGGGGTTTTCTAACATGTTGCCATCAGTTTGCCCCTAACACCGCCTACTCTTTCACCTCCTGCCATGTTTTGTATCACCTCCCACTCACCACCTTTCATATCACCTCTGTTCCTTTAGCTATGTCAACTCTTACAACTTCTACTCAATGGTCCCTGGTCACCCTGTCTCTATCTAAATGTTACTATAACTCATTCTCCTTTAAAACAATCTTAGACCAAAATTTGACCCCCCCCCCACCACCTTCTTTTCTCAGTCAGATATAAGGGTGAGGCCATGCCAGGAGGAGTTGGCATCAACCTGTCACCCCAGCATTCCTGCTTCCTCCTTCTGTCAGCCTGCTTAATCAAATTATGCCCCTTATCCATGCACACACATTTCTCAATCGTTTTCCCTTAAAGCCCCTCTTTCCTGTCTTACACCTTCTTCTTCTACTCTCTCAAACCTTAAACACGTTAGTCTCTTTATCTGCAAGCTTTCCAAAGACTGTACAAAATGATGTCTGTATTTACATGTTTTGTTTCTGGGTGGATTTGATCATGTTTGAGCATGTCAAAAGAGTACAACACAACATGCTGTATCCATGTCTTAAACTGCTGTTCCATCTTAATTAAATTTCCCTCCTCTTTTCTGCTTCCTTCCTGTGTGCCTGCTTGCCCACGCTCCAAATGTCAACAGCATTTGGGCACATGGAGTGGCATCTGGTGCCACATCACCCGACGCACATGGATACAAAAAACCTCACAGCACGGCGAGTTAACCTGGAGAACCGCCAAGCCAGCAGCTACGTGCTAGCTAAGTGCCACAGCGCCAGTCAAGTGCCCGTTCGGCTGTGCGCCCACCCGCATCAATACGACGCTCACACACATACACATACACATGCACAAACACACACACTGGCAGTTTCAACCCCCAATGGCACTAGGCGATGACAGGGAGACAGAAGGGCCTTGCCTTTTTGAGTCGCTCCCTGCCCCCAGCACATCCTGTACAGCTCCTTACATCGCTGCACAGCCATACTGTAGCTCCATACCCTCACTGGCCAGCCGTTAGAGTGGGCTACACACACCTACAGTAAGTGTGATGGTATTACAGTAGACCTCAGCAAAGACGTGCTTCCCTCTGTACCTCTCCTTAAAAACAACACATCATTGTTTATCAATTAATGCAGATGCATATGGTTTTATCCCCTCTACAACACTTAAAACAAAATATACAACGGCAAATGGGTGAAAGCTCAGATACAGCGGCATGCTCAATGGGGCTTTCCCGAACCTTTGTCGAGATCATAGACTGTAAAGAGCCGGAGATAAATGAAACCTCTGAACAGCCAATCAGAGAGATTCCTTTCACCCGCCGCCCATGCTGACTCTACATGTCAAATTGGCCAAAAAAAGACAGACGGGGACCGGCAGTGGACGCCCCGCAAAAACTAGGGCAATGACCGCTCACCGACGGTCCAACTAGGACCGACGGCCGACGATCTTCTTGGTGTTTCAGGGCCTTATCTATCCAAAAGAGGCTTGGTCGGGCCCTTCCCACCACAGAGTTCCTCCAAGCTGTAGCCACTGCCAAAGGTGAACTGTGCAGAGGCTATTTTGCCGGAAAACACACACAAACCATCACAAACATTCGTAGTTTTCATGTGATGTCATACACTTCTGGAACTGCGCACCTGGCGTGCAAGACAGGCTTCCTACCACTGCATGCTATGAAGGAGTAGTTAGTTTCAGTTTCTACCTGCGTAGTTTTATTTTTGTAATTTTCAAACCAAAGACAGTTGTTGTTGAATGTGATGCACTAACTGACGAGGAGACAAGCCCGGGTTGTACTACAGAATCCCATGTGGATTAACTCTATGGGATGCTCTGCTGTCCCTGGTGAGGGAAGAGAAGAACAGACTTCTCCGCATTAAAATATTTTGTTAACTTGAGGAAAATATTCCTGCCTTTTATCCAACTTTACTGCCCCAGACCACCGAATGAAATTAATTCACCATGGAGAAAAAATACATAAAGCTGTTTTAACTTGTGCAGGCTTTCATCCTGGCGGCTGTGTGAGGTGAAGGATTCTCCACTAGATATGTTAATATCACACAGAAGTGAAGCTCTGGGATAGACTTTGCTGTATTAGCAAATGAAACAGTGTCACAGGTGCTTTATAAGGGTCCTGCATTTGCCAGGCGAAATAAACATGCAAATGTTTTCAATGGTGGTTGCCACTTTCCTAAGCTCTCTTTGCCTTCCAGGCCTAACCGTCAGTCATGTGACTGGAAACTATGTATTTAAATCCATCTAGAACCTTCAGTATATTGTTGTTAAATACAAAAGGTTGTTCTGATACTAAATCCAAATCTGGTCAAAAAAGTCAAATTCTGGTGTATTGCCAAGTGTGTTAACACATACAAGGTTTTCTTTTGGCATCGAAGTGCAAAATCATGAGCATGGATATAGAACAAGAAAAGGCCACAATCAAAAAGCAGAACTTCTACCATTGAGAAACTTCATTAAAATATTGGAAAGAAGAGAAAGTGATATTCAAATCTAAGTTACGAAAGAGATGAAGAGTATTTCAATTACATTTTGAGAATAATGCATGTGTGAAAAAAGAGAAAGAGGAGTGAAATGAAAAGGAAAACGAACAAAGGTAACTCACATTCATTACCATGACTTCAGACTTTCCAATACGGTAAAGTTGGAGCCGTCCCGTGAGGATAATGCAAGAGAGGAGAGGACATTTACCAGAAAAATAAGAAGAATAGAGGAAGAAAACAGTTAAATATTTTGGTCAACAAAATGTATATCTTGTTAAACCACCACTGCACAAGATTTCATTCAGGGACCTCTTTCCTCCTCACCCCTCAAGCCTTCTCTCAGCTTTCTCCATGCAGATCAGAGTTGACTCTCAATTACAGTCCATCTCCGAGTGCAGATGACAGCGTGAGGCAAGCCCCAATAAAACACATCAGGCTTTTCAAATAGGCTGGTTCAGGACCACTGAGCAGCCAACAGTGCCAGCCAGACAGCCAGCTAGCCAGGCAGCCAACTCCTTATACATCCACGGCTGAAAAAAGAGCTCAAGGAAGCTACGACACTAGCCATGCTGCACGAGCCTAACATATGTTCTATTCCAATCTGTGTCACTCTTCATTTGCCTGATCGTCTCCCCTGGTCTATGCAGCTCTCTCATTCTTTTCTTCTTGTCTCCTAATGATATGGCTTCTCCTGCTCTCTTTTTCTCTACATCATTTCCTCTGTGTGATATGGAAAAGTTCACACTAAACGGCTCTTATGCTGCATTAGAATTGGATGCTTGAAACAGCTACAGGTGTGTGACTGCTTTTCTCTGCTAGGCCTCAAAGCTCAATTTTGATGGCCATATTTTTGGTATTAAAGTAAATGACAAAATACAGAAAGGAGGATAGGAGAGCGCATCATACACTACTTGTGTAAATCAGTGCACTTAAAGTGATGAAAGAAACTACAGAAAACTCAAAGTACTTGGTCTTTTTCGATTCTCTAGTTTTTTTTGTTTTTTTTTAATTTAAAGTGCTTTTATTTGGCATATTTTTGAAATAGTACACATATCTGCAACAACATCTGCTTTTTTTTATTCAGGAGATGGCCCATACTATTGGTTTTTATCTTGTCTTTCTGCTGGGTTAGATAATCCTTTACTTTAGCAAGTAAAAAAAAGCTGTTTCTGTGTATATAGCTTTAAATGCAAGTTAGCATGCCCCGCTGGAAGGGGGTGTGGCTTGGGCTTTTTTGCATCATGCCTGATTGTTTATGGTGAGAAGGCAGACTCAGAGGGCAGAACAAAGGCAAAAAATCTGAAAATGGTCTGTTTGATCAAATTTTTTCTAAAAAGTGGAGCAGGCAAATGACGGAGAGGATGGACTTTTCTAATAATCGGGGCGTTTGCAGATCAGCTAGAGACACATATTAGTGTTCTAAAAACATGGTAAAGTGTATTTAGCATAATATGTGACCTTTAAGCATAGACAAACATTCAAAATGTGTTTTTGTGGGGTTATAAAATATAGTGGTTGACAAGTAGTGTTGTTGGTGGGATGTGTGTGAATGAGATGTGAGACTTGAATGACGTTGAGCTTCATTTATGTTTGTACCTTTATAAATTTGCCCATGTCTATGTTATTGAACCCTCTATAAGAAAGGTGGGTAGCCTCCATATAAGAGTGTGAATCTGCCTGGAAAGATAAAGCCACTGCTGCTGTTCCAGCTTAGTGTATGCAGGCCGGGCTGAGGGGTAAGAGAGAGTTCATTAAGAGATTTCAAGGCACCTGAAGTTCATTTGTCTCCCTCAAGCATCAAAACAGGATAATAAGGACAGAGGAGGGGGAAATGGCAAGAGCGAGTTGTGTCTTCTTTTTTTTTCTTTACCCTCTCTTCAACAATTTTTTCTTTTAAATACCAAGGCCCTTTCATTCTTATCCGTAACTTGTCTCTAAAATTCAAGATAGAAAATATCTTAATGCATTCCAATGTCAAGGTTGATGCAGGGCAAACATGTTTCTTAGTACAATGCAGTACAGTTTAAGAAAATAACTCTGGATAATCATTTTTTATTAATTCACATGTCATTTGTACTGCCGATTCAAAGAATTACATTCAATAGTGTTCTCATGAAATATAGACTTGAATTCATCAGCAGAATAACATACTGTGCTCACTGCTTATTCGAATGTCACATAAGCGTTTTCAGATCACGGCCATTTTGTGTACATTTACATGCAGTGTGACGATACGAGCACAATAAAGAGCGTTAGCATTAGCATGCTAACACAACAATGCGGCGTGAGTTGTTTTGGTTTCATGCTGGTGCCCATTGGCGACATCTACTGGAACAGTTGTAAGTATTAATTGAGTCATTATAAGACGGTTTAAGAAAATGTAGCAATTTTCAATTTAAAATGTAACAGGTAGATGTAGAGAATCGGACCTGGAAATGTGCCACAAATTCTATTGAGCCTTTGCATAATTAATGGGGTGCATAATCATTTAGTTTCTGCTCCTGGCTCCCTCAGTGTACTTTTGTATCTATATGTGCACTCCTGCCCTGCACACGACCAGTGCTCAGGCTAATAAATATGCCCTTATAATCCTGCTGCTGGTGTCATCCAAGTGTCACTCCTAGACATAAGGCAGGGAGACAGTGGGGTGCTCCTTACAGAAAGAGTGTGTGAGTGTGTGAGTGTGTGTGTGTGTGAGTGTGTGTGTGTGTGTGTGTGTGTGTGTGTGTGTGTGTGTGTGTGTGTGTGTGTGTTCTTCATTTCATCTCGCATCGCCAACTGCATGGTTGTGAATTTCTGTTGAGTGCATGTTAATGTGCACATGGGTGTGTGTGCCCTGCACAGTGTGCATGCACGTCTGCGGGACTGATTAAGATACTCTTCTTCAGTGGGGTGGGACACCTGGTCTTGGTGGGAAAATGGGCTCTGGGCCACCAGGGCAAGAGGGGAGGATGAGAGAGTGGCAGGGACAGGCAGAAGGGAGGTGAGATGAGCTACAGGGAAACACTGTTATCCACTTCCGCACCAAAAGGACTTTTAATTTAGCCACGGTCAGATTAGACCAAAACACATGGCAAAGGTGGAGGGACTCAGTGCTGCCAAGCCATTAGGTAACTTCATTCGGGCAGAGTGACAACACAAAAATAGAAATACTGTACGGAAACAAATTCACACACAGGGACTTGCACGATAACAGAGCTAAAATAACGAACCATGTACTCAGAGCTTAAGCTCATTGACCTTTGGAATCTAATCAAAGATGATAAAGCTTACACACTGAGGAAAAGCAACTATAAAAATATTTCCAATTACTGCTTTGGGTTGCAATTCATTCAAACATTTCCCCAGATATGATCAGAAAATGCAGGGACAACTAATGTGTGTGATGTGAAGAGTATTACCTCATATACTACAACTTGAAAGGCAATGTCTAGTTATGTCATGAGATCCTCTGTGTAATATCAACTTTTACATGCCATGAATCTCAAATTCGATACTAACATTAACTCTGATGATACAAGAAATGGAGCAACAACATAAGAGAATAAACTGTATCTTCATCTACAGAGGCGAGTCTCCTCTACCTGTTGAAGTGTTCCTTCGACACTCTGAAATCAAATTAATTTGAAATAACCAACCTAAGGTCTTGAAATCAGCGTAGAAGGTTGACTATTGCTAAATAGAGATTAGGTCAGGGCACAAGCAGACGAGTGAATGAGCATAGGATAGATGCACTCATACGCGCACACACACACACACACACACACACACACACACACACACACACACACACACACACACACACACACACACACACACACACACACACACACACACACACACACACACACACACACACACACACACACACACACACACACACACACACACTCTCACAAACACATCCAGCAAACATAAAAAAAGCCTGAGGCAGTCTACAAGAATGAAGTAACAAAGCTAAGCAGGAGTGGCAGTTTTCTTGGTGTCTGCTTAGGCTTAGAGTAATTGCTGCATGTCTGTCATTGCCGACGAAGGCGAGAAAAATGTCTTCCTAAGCTTCTCCCCTGCCTGTTTTGTTTGCTGCACTTGTGTAAAGTGGGAGAAAAAAGTGTCATTCATTGAATGCAGCTATTCTTCCCATGACAGCTTCATATCTGTGAGTTGGGGGGAGGAAACCCCAAAAATCATCCTTTCTACTGGTAACACCTTTGACAGGGTGTTAAAAATAAAGGCCCCACCTCTTTGTCCAGCATGGGTGAGCGCACACACCTACAACGTCCCACTCTAATAAGTTTTTACACACCCACTCGACAATGTGCAAGAACTAACACATGCACATACACACACACACACACAGGCAGCAGTGATGGGTGTCTGTGCTGAGTGAATGGGTGCCCCTTTTAACCCTGATCAGCTAATGTCCCAGTGTTAAAACAGCTAATCAGAGCCATGAAAGAGGGACAGAGATGCAGCTGAAGAGTTGAGAGCAGAGTGGAAGGACTCTCCTCTTATACCTTTACAACTACACCTGCCTCTCTGCCAATCCTCCCGACCCTGTCTCACGCTTCCTCCTTCGCCCTCACTTTCATATGCAGCAGGCAAATGGGTCAGTTGCCATGGTAACAACTGAGAGGCCAGGGATCTTCTAGTCTATTAAGAAAAGTGGGGGATCCTCATCCCTCGCCAACCCCACATACAAACTCATTTAAAGCTCCTGAGAGGAATTTTTGTTTTATTTGTTGTTTTTGGCTCCCCCTGTGGACAAAGTGGCATCTCTGTTCTCTTTGCTCTTCTCATGCAAAGGTAGTGTTTTTTGATTCAAAAATTATATATATATCCTGTTTTCTTTAAGTGGTCAAGTGTAGCCTATCACACAATGTGAATTCTGCTGTGAATTTTTCTTCAGCGTGCTGTAACACACTTTGTCTCCTACCCACAGGCAGTGGTTACAAGTGTAATATATATATATATATATATTCCTAACTTTTTTTTTTTTCTTTTTCATGTGAGTGAGGCAATAGGTCAACTGGCAAAAGGACCGATAGTAACTAGCTGAAAGGGGACACATTACCATCAACCCTAGCACAGCCGGCGCACTTCCGTCAATAAATAAATTATTTTCTGGTGATAGTACAACAGGACAATGGACAGCTGTCAAATGAAATGGCCTAACTGAGCTATAACTGTAGCTCAACTTAAATGTGCATGTTAACGTACTGACTGATGAAGAAGTTTGAGGAAAATGGATGGGTCAACTTAACAGTGCACTTTAACCACAGGACTATTTCATGTTTTCAACAGCTTTGCCGAGTAAAATGTCAAAAACAAAACAAACCCTGTATCTGCAGCTTGCTGTAAGTTACTGTCTCTGACATCCACCCAGTGGCAGCAGTTTTAGCAATCAGTACCAATATGTCTACAGAAATAGTCCATCATTATGTTGATTTTCCACTTTGTTGCTAAAAAGATGTTTCAGTAAATACTATATTTTATAACCAGCTAAAAACTTTTCACAGGAGCTTAAAACAAGACATAATTTGGACCCTCACCATGAACTTTCCCTTAATTGTACTAAACAATTACGTTAAATCAAAGTCTTTTGACAGATTTTGTGAGAATCAATACATCGAATACAAAATGAAATATCTATTATGATATTTGTATTGTGAAATTGTTTTGGAGGAACTGTGTACACTGCTTGGCTTCTACAAATTTCTATTGTTTTAATATATTCAAAACTATTACTAAATATTAATACTAGTAACTTTTTGCATAAAAGTTGTACTCTAGCAGTGTTAATGTAAGATGGTGATGCATCTGTGGCAATCTCTCTGTATAAAAGTTTATAAACTTCCCTGCAACCTTAAAGGAAGTGACTTTTTAACCTCCCCATGAGTCCGCAGCCAAACCGGACCACTAGTTGTTCTGTACTGTAGAGGTAGCTACACTGCTGGTGTGTAACCCTGGATATTTCAACAGGGAATCAAATATTGAAAGGCTGAATTGAGATGATGAGTAGGACGAGTAAAGGAAATAGGACAGTGATGTAGTAAAGGAGTGCTGGGGGAAGGACCGCCAGCTAGGGTGACTAAGGGGCACGAGATAGGTGCAGGAGAGGTTTTTTTTTTTTTTTTTTTTTTTTTAATTTTCTTTATACTAGTAGTTCATTTTAAATGGTTGCACAATTACATTGTAAGCAGGTTACAATTGTGTCAACAATTTGTTTCCCAAAGGGGCCATCTCTGCTCAGTAAAGCAGGACCTGCAAAAAAACAAAACCTGGGAGCAGACATAACTAGTCTTTGACATTACCTGGATATTGTATACTATTCTCAGTGACATAGACAAAGAAAGAGAGAGTGTGAGAGAGAGCGAGAGAAAGAGAGACCCCTGCGGCTCACACCCTGACGTGTATGTTACGCTCTATTAAATTAGCATGAGCCCAATATTAAAATAATAACATTTACCTCCACAATAAATGCTGTGGGTTCCAAAATCAATACCTTCACCCTCTAATGCCAAAGTATTATTTCAAGTAATAAGAGCAAAGTTGTTGCATTATATTGAGCATTAACAAAAAAAAGGACTCAGAAGGGCATGCACATATTATAGATTAAATAATGTCATTTGAAATGTCACAGATTCCCATACGAGTTAATAGAGTTACATTCTTAATATTGTTGTTGTTTTTTTTGAAGTGGTGCTGATGAAAAAAAAGAAAAGAAAAGGCATTAATATGATAGTGGTAATGGAAAAAAGGAAAGACATTATTTTCATAGAGAAGTGTTTGTCGTGTGTACACACAAAATTGTGTCTTTTACATTTAAAATTTTAAAACAGAAAAATAGGAAATAAAAGGCAAGCCTGCTAAGGAAAGGTTTACTTTGTGCTTAATTGCTGGAATGAAGTGTCCTTCATGAGCTCAATCAGAGGAACTAAAGGACGAAAGACTCAAATCTCTGCATCCACAAAGCAAACCTATTAGTATTCACTCAAAAAAAAAAATCCATAGAAATCAGCAAATCAGAGAGAAGAAATCATTGATTGAGACACACAAATGAATTAGTGAAATAAAAAGAAACAGAAATGTTGGAGTGGAGTGATGATTGTATCATCTTTGAGTTGATGGAGTTGAGTCTAAAGGTGGGAACAGAATGATGGGGAAGTATACGGCTGAATTGTGAAGGCCGCTGTCATGCTCTCATATGGCCTTATTGGATGAGCCACTCTCGAGGTACTCAGTCTCCATTCAGAGCAGGAATCAATGGCTCCTGATTAGATTTCGGGGGGTTACCATCCTGTTTTTGTTTGTTGTGACATCTTCTCTCGCTTTGTGAGGTCTCTGTGCTCCTGCCCAACAAAGGCACCACCTCCTTGGATGGAGAAAGAGGGAGATGGGGAGACAGGGACTGGGGGGAGGGGGCATCATTGAGAGGGATCGTCAAGGCTGTTTCTCCTCGTCCCTGGTTGTGTTGCATTCTGCAGGATAAAATGTAAGCATTTGTGTCCCCATGTATCAACCTTGTGGGTTTGTTACCATGTGATGGCACAGCATTTTCTGTCATGTACCACAATGTGTTAAGTATGTATCAGGTAAGAGTGTATGTGTCTGGTCTGAAATGAGGTCTGATGGATTTTTCTCCCTCTCTGTCTATTCCTAAATGTTCCGGCTACTATCAGGTCCTACTTTTGCTTTCTACTCAGCAGAGGAATGGGAAAATTCAGAAGAAAATTATGCAAGAGAAAGACATCAAGGAATGATGATAGCGCAACATTTTTGATGTCAGAAAAAAAACGGTCAAAGCCGCATTGTGTGCTTTGTTTGATAGTATCTTCAAATGGCATGAACTGGGATGGAAAAAAGTTTAACAAAAGCAGCAACACCATATGCCTCACTTTTTTTCTGTATGTGTCATCTGTGAAAGTATGATGCTGTTCAGTGCAAATACTTCTGTAGGAACTTTATTGTGACCAATGTTAACCAGAAGCTTGTAATGTCTGAGGGAATAGATCCTGTAACTGTACTGTAACCACGCTGAGGCCAAGCCTCACAGCCATCACAAGTAAACCTCCTGTGTGATAAGGGGCTGAAAGAATCCGATAAGCTCTAAATCTAAACAGGGCTAAAGCATCTGCCTTAATAATAAATGTACCATGCTAAAAGGTTACTTGAACTGACGAATTTAAATTTAATTGAGGCTATGTGTTGAATAATTAATCTTTTTCCCAGGGAACACAAGGCGCACTGGACAAGCCAATGCAGAGCGCCTAGAGAGATAGACACAGAAAGAGAGAGAGAGAGAGACAGAGGCAAAGATGGAGGGAACACTGCAAGAAACCCACGGCACCATCCCGTGAACCCTGCCAGAACGCGACCAGCTATACAACACAGTCAGGGCATGATGTCATCCACCACATCATCACCCTGGTAACCGGACTGTGTGTGTGTTTGTGTGCAGAAGGGGAATAGAGAAATCAACCTTTCCAAATCTGAGCACAAGTAGGAGAGAGTTAATAAAGGCAAAGCCAAAAAAAACAAAAACAGAATCAAAGCATTAGCAGGAAAAAAAAAGACATGATGAGGTGACGGTGGGGATTTTTGTTGTTATTATTGTTTTCGGGGTACAAAGCCGTTATAAAGTGAAGCGTTTAACGTCTGTCTTTAATGTTTGTATCAGTTTACCCCTCCTCCTCCTTTTCTTTCTCTGTAGGTATTTCAGTTGGAGGCGTCTCCTCAGATCTGTGCCTTTTAATGCTGACTGCCGCAAATCTTTTGAGGCCGACTACAAAAGCAAGCAGTAAACTTTTCCCCCTGAAGGAGAAAGTGAGGAGCCCTCTCGTTGGGATTGCACTGCTCTGGGGTGTCTCATCTTCCGACACAGGCTGATCTGAAGATGCACTGACTGGCTCCTGATCAATCACGCACCTGAAACCGGAAAAAAAAAAAAAAAAAGCTGGTTTCGTGTGTCAAATGTGTGGACTGCTCTTTGTTTCCATTTTGTGCGCTTTTATTTAAAGTTGCTGCATGTTTAAGATGTTTACGATATACTGTGCGATCGTAATCACAGTTTCATTGCAACAGTCTGCCCAGCAGCAGCAGCAGCAGCAGTCCTGGTTTTCTAGGTTTTTTACCCGCTTCTTTCGCTGTCTCTCTTTCTCTCCTTTTCTCTCTTTCGCTTCCCCCCCATCAGCCCTCTCTCTCTGGGTGCGCCTCCCCTCCATTGTTGATCTGACTCTGGGCTCTACATTGCTGAGGTGGCGGATTGTGGCGGAGAGATGCCTCTGTCAGAAACGTGCTTATCCTCCTGCTCGAGCCACCCTCTTATACATAAAATATCAAACATCTGAGGGACAATATGCTGACCTGCTGTGACCTCCACACATGCGTATGCACACAAAAGGGACACACTTGTCCAACCACACGCTAACACACACACCATGGGAAACAGAGAGACACACACACACACACACACACACACACACACACACACACACACACACACACACACACACACACACACACACACACACACACACACACACACACACACACACACACACACACACACACACACACACACACACACGCACAGTTGAATGCTGGCATACAGTGAGGCACAGACACACACACATAGACACAAACGCTTAGAGAGCTCAAGTCGGCTCACATCCCCCACTCGTACGTGCCCTGACTTTCTTCCATCACCACCGCATCCCTCAGATGATGTATTTGCGACATCTGGCGGCGCTTGCTATATTCATGGGTACCAAGATACAACGCGTGTAGGAGGGAGAGAGAGAGCGAGAGAGAGAGAGAGAGAGAGAGAGATAGAGAGAGAGAGAGAGAGAGCGGAGAGAAAAAGAGCTGTGGTTGGCGGGGATGGCAGAGCGGCTGAGGAAAAGCAAGAGAAAGAAAGAGCAGGGTGAGGGAGAGGAGCCCTAATCAGGGGTACATAGGGGTACGGATTCATAGGTAAATATTCTATGCGTTATACGCCGTTAAGGCGCAAGCACCTTAAATTTCAAAGCAAAAGGCTTGGGTACCCCCTAGTGGGCGCCCAGTGGCAATCTGGCCCTTTTTGGGTTTTGGGGTAGGGGGGTTGCTGGTGTGGGGTGCGATGAATCCATAGGGGTCAGAGGTTAGCTGCCTTGAGTTGCAGTGACATCATGACAATGGGACACTTCTCAAGCCTCAGAAACACAAGCTGATCATTCTGCCGAGGCTCAGGCACCAGGCCCCTCTTTTCCCACACATTCACACCCTCTGCCAGACAGCCAGGGAGCAAGCAAGAGAGAGCGAGAGAGAGAGAGAGGGAGCGACAGAGCAGAGGGGTGAATGTGTAGGCCTCACCCCCAGACACCTCCTCTTCCTACCCCCCATCTTTCTTTCTTTCCCTCTCCCTCTCTTTCTTTCAGGGGCTAGATTAAAAGAGATGGCTTAATTCTGTCTAATTATCTTCCCTTACCCTCTCCTTGCTTCCTCCCCCTCTTCTTTCCTCCCTCTTCCTCTACTTATATCTCAGTATGTGGATACTAATTAGCTGATGTGAGTTGTATCTGCTACACAAACAAACCGTAATCATGTAAAAGAAATATATATATATCCCTGCCTTTTTAAAACATTTCACATGTTCAGCATCAGCAAGAACTGGAACATGTTTCTGTTCCCTCCTGAGGTTGTGTAGACATAACCCACTGGGGTCTTTGTTGTGGAAACTTGAACACTAATAACATGACTGATTATCAAATTGCTCAGATAATTGCCAGACATAAGGGGAAAACTTGATAGAAATGCCCCAAACACTGTGCACTAAACCTACAGCATTATAGCAATCTAAACATGAGAAATCACTCTAACTCTGTTAGCTCAACAATAAACAATACATTTCACTCACATATTCATTTGCTTTATGTAATAATACTGCAATCTCTGCGTGTGCATGGATTTGTCGAAGCGTGCATGAATGCATGCACGTTACATAAGCAGAAATCACATTAATGAGATCATACACTGCTGTTGAAAGTGCTAATTAGTTGCTGGGCTAAGGGTGAGGAAACTAGGCGAGGATCCTTGTGACTTGAACCATTGTTTTCTAATCCCCTCCACACATTCATAATTCATTCCATCATGGACGGCGATGATACAACAGCGCTCGTTTTGTCTCTTTTTCTCTCTCGCTGGTTGGGGAGACGACGGTTTTCTTTTTTCTCCTCTTTCCTTCTTGCTGTGAGGTTTCACTGCGTTCCTCATAAAAATGTGCGAGCGAGGGATGTTCGCCTCAGGACCCAGCTGTCGGGCCACTTTGACAGCTTCATTTGTGGTGTCGCTCTTTGATCCTTCCTGTCACTGATATCCAATGCCACTGAACATACATTTGCCCCCCAACCCAAATAAATAAATAAGTGCTGAGCTGTGCAGTACAGGCACACTTTTTCAAGTACAGGCACACTTTTTCAAGCTAGTTGTCTGTTGGTTACATCTGCTGTGAACTAGCTCGCCTCTACACACCCTCCGTTTTCTCTCCCTCCACTGCGGTGATGCATCGACACCCCCAGGGCTGATCCCTTTGTAAATGCTCTCTGACATACACACACATACACACAGTCAAACGAACACACACACACCATCCTGAACAGAAATAACAGCAGAATCCCAACACTTACTCCCTTTGCATAGCATTTATTCCCAAAGTGCACCATTACTGTTTGGAAGAGAATAAGAGAGAGAGAGAGGTGTTGTTCAGATATAAAGAGTGAGGTGCAACACTAAACAGGAGACAGAAAAATACAGATACACCTGATGGGTTGCTATACAGAGAAAAGCAGATAGCGGGAGGGTGAGCCCGTGGGGGACTGATTATGATCGGTGCTGTCATGCCCGAGATGCTGACATGACAGGGATATCAGCCATATCTGCTCTATATCTGTCTGTGAATCAGCTCGACAGATATCATTCCACACTGGCCTCACACTGCACGGACGCAACAAGCTCAGCAGTAAGTGACGATCTGAAAGACTTGTGTAATGTTACAGTATGTCAAATGACACATTTGTCTGATTTGATTTGAACATGGGTTCTAGAGAAACCACCACAAACCAAATTTAGAAATTGTTACCACATAGCAAATTGGCAGGTGTACACAAACCCAACTCCCAATCCAACACATGAACAATGTCTCAAAAGAAACTTCACGTGTAATACACAGCTGCTTCTGGTGGCACTGCTTGCGACCGGGACTCACTTGCTGCTGCTTTCCGCCTGCCCTTTTTGGCAAAAGACCTTGACCTCTAACTCTGGGCAATTAAAGGTCAACCTACAAGTCAGTGATTTAGAGCATATATCAGGCCCAAACCAACCTGAGCCCAATCATGTTCTCTCCGGGCTCGTCTCATTAACTGTATTTAAACCTAACTTTTATTTTAAAGTTGTCTTCATAGTTAAAGTTTTAAATTGTTTGAATGACATAAATCTGTTCCGAAGAGATCTTAATGAGCGCAACACAGAAGCATGTTTTATATTTGTAAAAAAAACTGCTTATTCATTAGGAATAAAAACCACAAAAAAAAAAAATCCACTTGAAGATCGTTTCATTAAGTTCACATTACGGAAGTTATTCGCGAGCCCGTTTCTCTCTAGAGGAAGGGGCGGCATAGCTGTCTCTCACTGTCTCGTATTGGTGGAGAATTCATGAATAGTTCTGCAGTAAAAGCCAGGCAGACAACCCTGCACACTATACATTCGAAAGAAGCCTCAAACTTTTTGTTTTCAACTGCGTTTGTTTCCTCTACTTCCCAGTCATAGTTTAGTTTGAACTTTGTCTTTGTCACTCTGTGAAACTAGTTCTATGTTCTATAAGTATGTGCGTAACCACTGAGAAGGAAAGAGGCAAAGCCGGGGTGGAGCTACTGTAGGGAAGGCACTAGATGAAAGTCTGGTGTTGCAACTGGTTATACCTGTAAGATATTAATACCTGTTTTGATAACCCTTTAAATTTAGGTAACATATACTATTAACTAGTTGCTTATTAGCATGCTTATTAGTAGCATACTAGCTGCTCATTCGTCATTATTAAGTGCTTATTCGTACCCTACTTTATATGACCATAATCTATAGCTAATAGGTCATTAATAGGTGAGTTTGCACTCAATATAATATAATAGCTTTATTTATATGGCACCTTTAAAAACAAATGTTTACAATGTTCTGTGACAGACAAAGCAAATACAGCAACACGACAACAGAACAGAGATCAACAGAGAGGGCAAAATTGTAAAAATGCAAATAACAGAAATAATATGGAGTCAACAGGCAGGTATGGAGAGGCAGTTCAGTACAATGAAGGAAAATTAGTTTAAAATCAACCAGGAGAGAACAAAATTAAAATTGAGGGAGAGTGGGACGACATCACGTCACAGGCTGTAAACACAGAATGACGATAAAAAGAAGGGATAAACAGGAGATTGGTTAAATGAATAAAGCAACAGAGAGCTGAAGAGTTAAACGATAAAAGGAGTAGGAATTTAAAAAGACTAAGAGCAGTAAAATGAATACAGGAAGGGATACATTTAAAGGCTAAAACATTTAAAGAAGAGAAAGATAAAAAGGTTAAAATCAATAAAATTAATGAAAGGAAGGGATAGATCTTTAAAGGAGAAATCACATAAAAGCAAGTCTATGAAAGTGAGTTTTAAGAAGTGATTTAAAAGATGCCACTGACTCTGCCCGCCTTATATATGCTCCAATTTACTGATTATTGATGGTAAGTTAGGAAGTTGTTCTTAAACCTATTTGCCAGGCTGCAAAAAGTTGATACTGCAACTGCTATATGTTCACCGTCCTCACTTTGAACATTTTTCTTTTTAATAGCTGCTCTTTTCATGAACCTAAAGCATGAATGAACTTTTTCCAGTTAATTAAATACACTTGCTGCACATGGTGAATGTTGATGCGAAGGAGAAATCATGATCACAATATTTGTTTTAACCTCAAAGTGCTTTAATGGCTTTTACCTAACCAAATGTGAGACTTAAGGCTGTGCACGGCCTCTGTAAGGGTCAAAGTTCATTCCTCTGCATGTCTAATCTCCGCCCGACGAGATGTGCAAGGACAAAAGTGTATCACTTCCTTCAATAGAAATAAACGTCTACCCATCAACATCATTCAGGCAGCAATTATGTTACGTTTTAAAGTGTATTAGGCAAAACAAATCAGTAATAAATAAACGTGATTGCTAGGAGACAGGGCTGAATGAGAATGTGATAAGGGATGTGAAAGAGACGACTATGTTGTGAGACTCAAGTGAGTGACAATCTCTTTGACTCGATAATATTGGGGGTTTTTCCCGCTGATATTAAAGACATGAGCCAAATCTCTTCCACTGGAATACCTTGGTTTCCTGCAAATAAAGCAAATTATTCATAGTGCTTTAGTAATTTTCACAATTATTTAAAAGAAAAACAAAATTTGTATTTTTAAAAATCAACCACAGGATCACCTACATCATACTTTGTCTTTGGTGTGCACTTTTAAATATGTATTCACAGCAATACTGAGATTACGTCACATATGCCGATATAGATATAGACATAGTGTACGTTTCGGAGAACCTCCTTGAAACGTCTTTACTGTTGGCAGGCTTGGAGATAACCGCAGGCATTTTGACCTCTTCACCAGGCATGTGGGCATCAAAACTACAGACCCTACGGATCAGCCTTGGTGGAGGTGGGTAGGCCTTTCAAGACAGAACAAGAGGAAAAAGAGAGATGATCCAACTTTTGCTCAGAGTGATTTTCTTCTTAAAGGATCTCAAGAAAAAGTGTGTGTATGTGTGTGAATGTGACAACGTGGAGAAGATAAACAGAAAAGAGGAGTGCAAGAGAGGACTAACCTTGTAAAAAAAATAAAAATAAAATAAGGATGAGAGCGTGGAGGGAGCCAAGCCACCTATAAACTTTCCCTCCTTTGTCAGATGTGTGTAAGTACTAGATGGAGCGTGGGTGCAGGGCTTTAAGAAGGGCACTGGGAGAGAGGCTCACCTTGAGGGGAGGAACTGGAATGAAGGAGGGTTAAAAACTTTCAACAACCGGACTCCTTTATGAGACGGTGTAGTAAGCAGAGCATGGGTAGATACCGGTAGGGTGCATATGAAGACTGAAAAGGCCTCAGAGTGAGGCTAACCTTGAGAAACAGTGAGGGGCAGAGGCAAGGTCTCCCACACGGTGATAAGAAGAGCTCTTTTAGACGGCTGGAGGAGGAACACTCAGACAGGAGGCTGACTGATTGCAAGGTACAGCCCAGGGGTCACACTCTGACTCAGGCAGGGCAGAGATACTGAAAACACACATCAACTGGGCTAAGAAAGCCCGCCCATTCACATTTACTGGTCCACACACAGACACACACACAAAACTCTCTATACCCCCTCTGACCAGTGTTTCATCATTACAACTCGAACTCAAGACGAAAAGAAGACAGATTAGAAACATGATGGAGTGATAGGAGGCCAGATAGGAAGAGACAGGACAGGGAGGCTCGACAGTAATCTAAAAGTCCTCTCCGATGATTGTCATTGGCATTCTTACAGACTGGCATGTAGCAGTACAATATGCCAAATAATACCACTCATCATTCAGTCTGCTGCAAAGGGTAAAACCTGTATACATAATGTCATAAGGAAAAAACATTCCAAAAAGGTCCATCTAAAGAATCCATCAAGATCACTGAATGTCTCCGGTGGCAAATTCAATCAAACGGGAGGTTCTTAATAGTCATGACAAAGCTACAATACAAAGATAAACATAACAAGGATAAAGAAAATGAAAGAGAGGAAGAACTGATTCCTGCAGAGGTAATTCATCTCAGAGGGAAAGATTCCTAAGCTTTTCCTTTAAGTTTTCTTTTTTCTTTTTTTTCTTTCCCTCCTTTTCCTTTTTCTTTGTCTTCTGTCAAAAACAACTTGGGCTAACATCGCAAGCTGTCACATCAAGGCCATCCCCTGCATCTTACAGGGGGGAGAATTCTGCTGTTGGATGGAGCAGCAAAGCTCACAGACACCCAACCATCGTTTACACACATGAGGTGTAAAGACTGGGAGAAAAAAAAGAAGCTTTTTTTTTTTTTCTATTTGAACCAGAGTTTGTGCCCTGAGGACAAACCCATAATAGCACAGAGAAGGAAGTTTTCCATGCAATCGCTGAACAAATACATACGGATAAAGTGCTCGGGGTAGTAGGAGATCTAAATTCAACCTTTTAAGGTATTTAAAAACTATGTAGGAGTCTAAGCGATTCAGGTTTGTTTCCCTATCTTGTGATGATGCTGTCACAAGTTTGAAATGATTGTTATCCTTCAGATACGGATGTTTTTGCTCATCAGCCAACTCTGTACACAGCTGCAATATTCCAGTAACATGATCATAACCCAGCGCCATAACAGAGTCTTTCATCATGCTGAAGTGGACACACACACACACACACACACACACACACACACACACACACACACACACACACACACACACACACACACACATCAGCAAATGCTTTCAACCATTAACATCATAGAAGCCAGATAAGTGTGCCCCCTCTTTTGCAACAACCACTGGGGAGGTGAGAGGCCTTGTAGTCAACATGCTGAAAGACTACTCGATGATCAAAGACTCAGAAAAACATGACCCATGATGGATTCTCTGAGAAGTAGATAGATAGATAGAGAGAGAGGGAGGGAGAGAGAGAGAGAGAGGTGCGGGAGCATGATCAGGTAAAACGGGGGGAGAGTTGAAAGAAACAGAATAAAAAGTCTGCAGAGGCGGGGAAGACAGTGGGAGGCAAGGGGAAGGGAGAGTGCAAACACACACTTAGCTCTTGCCACAGATAGACAACCCACCTAGTCACTGGATTTACAGTATATGCTAATCTTTTTTCCTTGGATTACAATAACAGCAAGGAATCTACAAATTGGTATGAATGCAGATAGATTTTTGTTAAGTGTTTCTGTCAAGATTGTTCTCTTGATTGTTCATCTAACTTTAAAAATAAGGAATCAACTGATACTGGAAGCACTAACATCTAAACATCTCATCTGTACTTTTCAATATTCATGGCCTATAGACATGAAAACAATTTGAACACAAGGGAAATGTCTTGTAAGGATACATTGTGAGAGGAGAGGAGAGGAGAGGAGAGGAGAGGAGAGGAGGGCTTGATTCCGGCTGGAGTGTCCGCTCTGGCTGTCTGCAGATTTGTCAAGACAAGTGTCAGGACAAGTGCACCTCTGTGCTTACCTGTAATGGCACGGGGGCAGGAGGGCTGGACAGGCTATTTCAATGCAGCAGAAGTGTGTCTGAGCAGCTCTAAGTACTAGTGCATGTGTGTATTGGTTTGTAAGACAGGGAGAGGGAGGGTGGTGAAGAAAGGTGAAGAAAAGAAGTGGAAACAAGTGTAGAGAGAGCTGCTGGAAAAAAGGTGGAGGTGCAGAGTACAAAGCTGAGCACATTAGAATATGAATCCAGGGCCTGGGTGCACTCTTGGCACTTAAAGAGCCCCTAAAGTCAAATGTCAACTATTATGTGTCATCAGCTGTGACACAGGGTCACTGAGCAGGACTGGTGAGGTCAGCAACGGTGCTCACCCGCTCTCTCAACATGCACCATTAAACAGTCCCACAGAGTGCAAAAAGGACGAGCTGTCATTTGGGTGGAAAAAAGGTTTTGCACTGACATGAACATCTATACAGCCTCTTACACAAAGTGTTTCTGCATAGGACGAAACACTGAATATAGATTCAATTAGGTGAACAGAGTCAATATTTGCATGGACATATTCAGCTAATGAGACGATGTTTTACATAATGCATTTAAAGCTGTAACATTCACAGATGTAGCTCATTTCCTCTGATTAACCATCAAACAGGTACAAATGAAACACACAGGCGTCATGCTGAATGTATAAAATGCTTCAGTTGTTTGCTGCTAAACCAGCTCTGTAATTACCTGAAGGATGTTTTAATTGTCGCATGTTCTACTCTTAATATTAGTCAACGCTTAAGCAGCTCTCCAAGTGAGATTGATTGGATAAATCAAGACAGAATTACTGGAAACAGGAGGCCTGCCAATCAGTAGTGTGTGAGGGAGTTTGTCTTTTTTTTTTTTTTTGGGGTGGTGTATGTTTGTGTGTGGGTGGGGACGTGCCAGTGCATGAGCACATACATGTCTGTTGGGGATGTATGTTTACTGATGGGTGTGTGTGTGTGTGTGTGTGTGTGTGTGTGTGTGTGTGTGTGTGTGTGTGTGTGTGTGTGTGTGTGTGTGTGTGTGTGTGTGTGTGTGTGTGTGTGTGTGTGAATCACATAGGGCTGACAGCTGGGCTTGCTCAAAAAGCTTAGTGAGCATTCTGGCTGTTTGGGAAGCAACGAGCACACAGTCTATCTGAACAGGGATCTAAAACCTGTGTCAACAGCAAAGTACAACTAGTGTAAACAGCCACTGAGTCAACACGCTATAATTCACATACCAATGGAGGAGCAGTTTTGGTATTTTTAAGCGTAATATGCTGCAGTTTTAGGGATGAAAGGATGACAAAAAAAGACAACTGTACAAGTGCTATTTCTTTTTCTTTTTCACCCATCTGCATCAGTCATCCTGTGCTTTGATTCTCCCGAGCAGAAGGAACAACCGACTCATGGACTGAAAGTGAACTTGGAAAAAGTGAACTTGGAAAAAGAAATAGCAATAAAATGTACAGCTGAAATTCAGCAGTCATATTGGGAAGAAATAGGCTCAAGACGGTGTTAGTGTGTGTTTGCCTGTGCACAGTGCTATCATGTGTGTATGCAGGTTGTGTGTTTGTTCTTGGTGTGTGTGCATATATTTGATGCCAAAGTGTGCACAAGAGTATGAGTCTACTCCTTGTGTGTGTGTGTGTGTGTGTGTGTGTAGATGTGTGTGTCAGTCCATCAGCATGTCGGCGTCACAGCCCTTCACTAAGTCCCAGATTAACAGTGACAGGCAGAGATCCCTCTAATTATCTCTTCCTGGACCACATGCAAATGGCAGAGTTGCACAGAGAGCAGCGATTGGCTGGGGCGGCCTGGGTGCAGCCGACGGGCTAATGAGCCTGGCAATGGGATACAACCTCATGATGTACCACCATAACAAACCCTCACAGTTACACAGTTCACACAGGAGCAAAGGCAAAGACAAAGACACACACACACACACATACACACACACACACACACACACACACACACACACCCACACACACACACACACACACACACACACACACACAGATACACATAAACACATGTACTCTATATGTGTTTAACAACTTTATTACATCAATCATTCACAACCTTATCAATAAAACTATCACTGTGTGACTCATAGGAGTAGATGCAAATATTTTATTTCTGCAACAAAAAAACATTTTAATATTTGTTTTTCAATCCAACATAGTGTTTTTCTGTTTTACCCATGAACACATTTAAACAACTGATCAAACACATCCTTGCAAGCTTAAAAGCCCAACTTGATGTCACATCCAGAGAGTCTAAATAAAGATGGCACATGCAACAGAACAGGAACACAAAGGAGAATACCGTGATAGACTGGAACAGACGGTCTCAGTCTGGCTCCTGGATTGCTGCAGTCAGCTAAAAAGTTAACTTAGTACATCAGCAGGAAACATGGCAACAGCGTCAAACAGTCCAACATGTCTTTCATTGAGTCCTGGTGTAACACACAGTTATTTGGTTGCCAGAGCTGATAAAGGCAAACACCCAGTGGAAAAAGTAAAACCTCTCCACAATAATTATACAAGTAGGTATGGCAACATGATACCTGAGAGTGGCTAGTGGGGAAACTTTTCAAAGAATTTCGTAAATGCTGTAAAGTGACATTAATATGTTTTTTCAAACTTTTTTTTTTTTTTTCACAAGTGTTATTATTACTACAGACTTAGGCTCATAGTAAAAGCTAACAAAAAGTACTGTTGCAATCAATTGGTATTTGATTAGGATGCACATCATTCAAAGCAGACGATTTGCACAGTAAAAACAGGCTTTTGTTAGAGAAGAAGTGTTAAATAGGCCATAAAGTTGATGAATCATGGCTCATTTCATATTAATAAAAACTTGTTTTTAATAGTTGCTCATAAAGTCTGTGAAGCAAAATGTGATCTTGGAAGAAAGTAGTTCAGCTTTACAATGGCTCCAACTCAAATTCAGGCATTGTAACAAGAGAAATCCCTCCCATCAACCACAAATAGCACATACTGAGGACAAATCATGGTGTTTTATTGCCGTGTGGAGCAGTCTTTATATTTGTACCATCAAGTACCCCAGTGAATTGGGGGAGTCTTGGGAGATGCCGTTTTTAATCAGGAACGGTTGGCTTTGTTTTGTCCCTGTTCCATCCTGCATTTCTCTCCATCCTTGGAGGGCTTTACAGTAGATTAAGAGGCATTTTCATTAAACTCTGCTGTTACATAGTCTCTCCAAATATTTCTCATTCCAAGGTTGGATGTTGGAACAATCACAGAGATTGCTATTTATACTATCACATCTTCAAAAAAAAACAGAATGTGTGGAAAAAGAGGTCAGGTAAAACTACTGAAAGTTCACAATACGGCAGGATAACACGATAATCCTGTTTAGAGGCTTTCCTTGTGGCTAAAGCACCATGCACTGAAAATTCTTTTGAGTGAATAGTGATTTTATTGTTACCCTTGTGAACAATTGTAACCACTTCAAACCCTTTGGGAGTGCAGATTTTAGCAGTGTAACACTTAGAACATGAAATGTGATATAATAACCAGAGAGGGATAAGAAAACCCATTTTAGAAGACTGAATTTCCATGATGGAGGCGTGCATATTTTATTCCTTAGTGTACTCTTGAATGCTCTGTATTGTGGAAATTACAGATGAAAAAGTTTTTACTGTATCAGCATGAATACATAGCCTACATATCATATCCATTATTCAAACGTAATGTACATCGATATGTCATACGAAAGCAAAAACTAGTAAGAAAATAATATGTTTCATCCAGCTAACAACAATCTGCTAGTTTAGAGAGAAACACATTGGCTATAGGTGGAATAGGGAACAGTCTGCTGTAGCCACAGAGAATGGAGCACTGTGCAGTCATGACTGATGTCTCGTGTCCCTAGAATGGCTTGACCATGACCACTCGCCGAGAAGATAGATTTTCCTCGACCCTGCAGATCGTTTTTAGTGGGACAAGACAAATATTTCAGATGTATCACACCCAGGCATCACGCTGGAGGTGAGAAGAGGTAAAGGGAGACTGAGAGATAAATACAACCAGAGGGGGAGGAGAGAGAGAAGAGAGAAGAGAGAGAGAGAGAGAGAGAGAGAGAGAGAGAGAGAGATGGGAAAAAGTGCGGCCTGCCTGCTTGCCTGGCTGACAGTTGACTCTGTTGGATGTGACTTTCACAGTCTGCTGGCGGTTTGTGTGGAAGCCATCACATCTGTGACTGGCCGTTTGATTAATGAGCCTCTCAGCTTGTCTGTGCAGTTTGAGGAGGGGCCACGGCCTTATCCCAGGCATCACTGATTTATTCGCCTTTGGAGCAAACCTCCAAATATCACACACACTGAAATATAAGAGCGAACATTCACACACTAGCAGGCGGACACATGTACGCCCTCGATGATATGCATACAGTGTACAAGTTGGTGCAGTGCAGCTGCACACAGACAGGCATGGAAACAGACTCATGCGCACAGGCTTGTCGCTCTCTTCCGCCACCTGCTTACGGCTAATGAAAACCTCAATGTGTCAGTGCTGTCCAGGGGTAGCAAAGACAAAACACACCATGTATAACCAAGCAGACAAAAGATGTATTCTGTCTCCACCAACACAAACTCCCATCCCTAGCTGTCAGTCAGCCGAGGGCACACACACAAGGGGAACGACGAGAGAAGAAAGAAGCCCTTCCTCAATGACACATCACACTCTCCTGATTTTCAAAAGTGACAAGTCTTTTGAATTTCTGGCCTTGCAAGATGGAGAGTCTGATGATGGCTTGAGAGTGTTTTCTTCTTGTTTCTTTGGCAGTGGCAACCATGAAATGTCACTTCAGCTAACCTTGAAGCTCTTTTTCCTCCTGTGTTGTTTAATGCTTCCAAGACTAGGGCAACCAACTGCTCTAAATGTTACAGTAATGGTTGCCCTTTAAGTCAGATGAATGACTCTGGAAATACTTCCAGGTACATAAATGTGCATTAGCATGTGCAAACCCTCACACAGGGTTTGCACATGCGCACACGCTCTGACACACATGCACCAAGCTGCACCTCCTGCAAACACACACTCCCTCATTCCCCGAAGCATAAAGTAAGACCATTAATCCAGACACACTGAGATCCAGCTTCTCCCCAGGTTGATCAGCGTCCGTGGAGGAAGACGAGCATTCTGACATATTTGTTTTTATTTTATTCCCTGAGAAAAAGGCCCGCCATATGGCAGAGCCAGGGAACAGATGGCGATTGCCCACTTCCTGAAAGCACAAGCGTCTATCGCTGCAATTTAAGGAGCCGCTCAAGCAAGAGAATGCTACAGACTGGCATTTTTCCACAAACTGCTATTGTTATGGACCTGAGGGGTAACTGCAACAATGAGACAATGCAGAAAAAAATGCTTTAATGTTCAGTAGTTACAAAGTAGCTTAGCACATTAAGCTAACAAATGTGTGGGTCAGTGCTGCTAGGGCTTTCTTACTGTCATTGTGTGAAATAAAATCATGAGGTCAAGTGCACACTCTTAGAATATTACCTATAGAAAACTAGTCAGGCCAAGGCATTTAAACTGATATATCCTGCTTTCCAATGTTGTAAGAAAACGGTACCTAGTGGAGTAACGTTTAGATGTAAGCATGAATGTCCTTGGATGATATGAGGTCCTTATGATGGAGTGTAGGAGCCGCCCTGTGACACATGAGGCTTCATCCCTCATACTTGGCTACCTCTTATCAACCAGGTCAGAGGACCTTTTCTGACGCACAGATACAAGGAAAATGTCTCAAAAAGTCACCTTGGTAGATGACACTTTAAATGAGACTTTAGTCTGTGGCATACATTTTTTAGTCTTCCAGAGATGAACTTTAGTTATCTTGGAGGAAAAAATGAGAATGACACAGAAGATTGAAGTTCATAAAGGCCTCCTGATCAAATAACGTTAAAATATGAGAGAGAAAGGCAAACACTGTTAACATGAAATCCAGTCAAAATAGGGATCACGTTGCTACTTTTATTTTTCGACTCACCGCTATGAAGGAGTAAAGTATGTTCACTAAAGAAAGGGGGATTTCAAAGAGTGATCAAGGACAGAGCAGATTGGTTTTCTGTTTCGGTAAATCACTCAGTACTTTTGACTTCCTGCATTTACATCAAAGGTTGGCTCACAACAGGAAGTCAAATGGCGAGGCAATGGGACAACATTGCAATCTGTAGATAGTTACTACGAAGACTTGGCAAAGGTGCACATTTAACAATTTTTTTTTAATGTAATTTATTTTGGCTTATAAAAGAAATCTCACTAAAGCAAAATTCAATTAGAGGTTACAAATCAGAGTCTATGGTGTTACAAAGGCTTGGCCATGAACTGAAATAATTGAATTCTGTTTGAATAACTTTTATTAAACTCTAATAATACAGCTACTATAGTAAATAACTGCAAACTGACCACATTAGAGTTCACACAGATGGTAATAACATGATTAATAAAATAATAAGACTGGGGGATAACGACAAATGTATAAGAGAAAAATAAGCTGAAAGTACAAATCAAAACCTCTGTACAGCATATGGGGTGCAGTCTCAGTTTGTCGAACAGGCGCCCCTGAAGTCCTGGACGCACTGGTCGCTGTTTGGATCTCCCCGATCCTGACACTGTTTGGTGCATGTGAACCCCCACTCTCTCCCCACATTTCTTGTCTCTCTAGCTGACCTATCAATCAAGACTGAAAAGCACAACAAATCTTTCAAAAACTTCTGTATCTGAATAAAGGCAGTAAAGAAACAAATTACAGAGTAGACTTTTAGTCATCAGAAAACACCAAACCAGTTATCCTCCCAGGCAGCCAATAATCTTGCCATCAATCAATTCCGACACCTGTCATCTATCCGAAATAGTGAAAAAACCAACAGGCTAGTCAGTCTCCAAAACATCCAGTCAAAAAAAAAAAACATTCAGCCTGTCATTAAACCACCTGAACCATTCAACTAATTACTGCTTCTTACAACTATTGCACTGACAAGGAGGTACCTAACAAGTCTAGAAAATAGTCCAAATTAAGCCAGCAAATAAGCTTGCTGAAAAGTTAGCCCACCCATAAGTCATCCATCTCTCCATTCAAACCTCCAGCGTGCCAGGAAGCCAGGTCAACCAGTCAGCCAGTCAACCCTGGGGGGTCTTGGGGTAGTATTAATCAGTCTGGTTTCTGCTGAAAAGCTCAATCTGCAGATGATGGATGAGCCGTCGTGCTGAAGGAGCTGAAGTGACAGGTGACAAAGAAGGACACACACACCTGTATAAATCCACTCTCCCTCCTGTCTGGCCACGACGCTACACTGTCAAGGTAGCAGGGGGAAAGCGGATGTGTGTGTATGTGTGTGTGTTTATGTGTGTCTCAGCATGTGTCCTGCTCTGCTAATGAAGTCATCTGAACAGTGATTTAACAGCCCTGGTGTAAAAGCCTGCCGCTCTTAACTCATAGCCTTTCTCCATTAGAATGTGATATAAACCCTGGACACAATAACTGTCCTGCCACTGTAACAATATATAGGAGGCCAACGGGCCACACGGCTAACTCACATCGTTCAGGGAGGGAAAAAAATTATATTGGCTGGCAGGGAAGGGAAGTCATTCAAGGAGAATCAAACTTATAAGATGGAACATTCAGAACGTCACAAGGTCAAGATGTGTGGTGTTTTATTTCAGTGTGAAGTGGCATAGTTATCATTTATATTGTCTAGTATGTAAGATTATATCCTGTGTTTTTTGTCCATGGCAACAGGAAGAAGTAAAAGAGTAATTGTTGCGAAACCTCAGTGAAAACAGCCGAGGGCACTTCAGTCTGCGGTTATGCAGAAATCTTTATCCTTATCTGCACTAACAAACGGATCAGTGGATCCAACATCAGTGTGCTTATCCCGTCACTGGTCTTCTATAGCTTGGGAGATATTTTTGAGTCTGAGAGATGGATCTGAGGAAAACTTTGACAGCTTACACGTCGCCAGCCGTGAAACTAACTTCCTCCTCTGTGCAAGCGTCTCAGGCAGAACCAAAGCCATTCTCCAAATCCTCCATGAAATCTGCTCCTCTGGCCCAACAAAGAGAGGCTAATGAGGCAAACGGCACAATCTCAGACACTTTGATACTGTGAGATTAGGGTGAATTATATAACCTTTGCCCACTCCCATCCCTCCTCATACTGTTTCGTGCCTTGTCAGTATTTACTTCCCTCTCTGCCCATGTCAGTCACAATCTCAAACTGCAAGTCCAATATCTCAGCACTTATTTCAGTTTCTAGTCATGAATGCCCCAACACTAATTTAGCTCAGTCAAGCAGTGACAGTATCTGTTTTACCATGCAACAAGGGGAGGAAGAATGAAGTGGGTGTATGTGTGTGAGTGGGAAGAGGCATGAAGGCGACAAAGCTTGTCACAGCACCGAGCAGCTTCCTTCACCCTTATTAGACCTGTGTCCTTGGCAGATGCAGAGCTTGCCCTTTGCAAAGTGTGTGTGCATGTGTGTGTGTGTGTGTGTGTGTGTGTGTGTGTGTGTGTGTGTGTGTATGTTGTGTACAATGGTGATTTAGAATGGATTGGGCGTAGGCCCGGAGACAAGGTGCAGTAGCCCCATGGCTCCTTGATAGCTGGCAGCGTGACAGCTGTGAATGGGGAACAGGGAACAGCCTGAAGTATTGCCATCTAATATGTGTCACAAACCTGCATAAATATTTATACTCATTGCAGAGCAGAATACTTGAGGAGAGGGATGGGGGGGAATTGAAGTGAAGGATGGGACAGGACTGGTGGACTTGTGCGAAAACTCTTCAATCAGGTGACACAAAGATCAGAACTTACATTTTTAACCTTCTTTTGGGTTGTTTCAAAGTCCTCAGGAACCCTAAGAGCATAGATACCTCCATCACTGAAACCTGCAGACATGTTCTCAGACCCCAGTGAGGAAGTTAGAGGAGCCCTTAGCCTTTGAGAGTAGAATCTTTAGCAGCTGATGAAGAGAAAGTAGGCTTCATGGTCCTTAATGCCTGAAGCTTGTGGCGAAGTAAAGTCAGTGGGGAATTTGTCTTAAGAATCCCAAGTAAGCATCACATTTTGGAAAAGATAAAGAAACTAATTAAGTAGCAATGCATTAAAAGGGGGAGAAGAGCGGTTATTTATTGAAATAAAGAGTTTCCAAACACCCTTGAGGAATGCTTGAAACCAGAAAACTCAATATCACACTCATACTTAACATGCTTACACACTCATACACTAACCTCAAGTTCATTTCCTTTCCTGGGGCATCATGCCCTGCCCCTGAACTCTGATTGGCCACTTTGATGTGACACCCCATAATCCTAAACCTAGATTGACTATCTGCCCAGTCAGAGGTGGGACATATTGTCGATTCAATTTATGTGCTTAAGTAACATTTGTTACATGCAAATGTTCACTTATTTGATACGTTTGGGGATACTTCTTTTGAGATTTTTTTTTAGAACTAAGCATTGAAGATCTGTAGAGATGCACTGTGTTGTGTTTTTTTTCACAATGTCAAAACACTTAATATAGGAATAACACATTTTAGATACGTTTAGTGTAGAAGTTAAATTATACAAGTGTGAAATGCTATTTGAATATGCACACACATTTATTCCGTAGCTGCAAATAACTGGGCCCCACTTTGGCCAACCCAGTCCTTCATATCTTGATACGCCCCTGACTCCTCTGTCAGTGAATACATACACAGTGTACATAACACATTAAACAACTGTATTACCTGTTGGCCAGCAGAGTTTTGAAGGTGACCGGACTCATGCCCTGATAGGCTGGCAGCAGCCTTGGCCAGTCCCATGCCCAGTCCACCACGGCACTCTGTTGATGTATGAGGATAGCGTATTGTTAGTTATTAATCAGGGTTAATACCATCAGTGCATTACTGCTCCAGCTGGGACCCACTAACAAAGGAGGAGGGGGGTCCCCAGCGCAGGCTACCGACACCGGGCGATCAATCATGTCCGCACAAGAAGGTTTTTATTCCAATAAGACAGCAATTAATTTATAAATCCATTTGGGGGGATGTAGCCATCATTTATAGAAAGATAAATCAATTTTGGGAGGGAGTCGTTACTCTTCTGACTTCACTGCTTTTTTTTCTTACCATCTTGAACGGCACCCTGCCAACCCACCCACCCACCCACCCATCTTTTGCTCTCTCTCTCTCTTTTACTTAAACACACGCATGCACACAAACACACTTTGCTCTGGCAACATATTGGGAAAGCAAATAAAAATCAGATTGCTTTGATTGCCAAAATGTCACTCTTAACTCCAGGCTGAGTTTTATTGACAAAAGGAGGAGAACTACACTCATTCCCTCCATCCATCCACCCCCCCCTACTCCCTCTTCGTAGGTGATTGATGGATGTAACTTTTTTCTCCTCCTCCCTCCATTTTATTTGACAAACAACGCAGGCACCTGAAGCGGAGAAGGCATTTTAATCATTCTCTTAATAGGGTGTTTCTATGCAAAGCTATGCAGCCTCCTGTGATAAGCAGAAAACAGGTCTTAGGATTAAAACGTGGCGCAGAAACAATAGCAGCAGCAAAGCTACATTACAAGGGATCACAAATGTATTAAATACATCTAATCCTTTAAAAAAAAAAAAAAAGGCACACAAGTCAGTCTGGGGAAAACAGTAGCCTTTGTTGATTGTGTTGTGTGATATCAACCGTATTTCCCCTGATAGTAAAAAGGGAAATGAGGGGGGAGAGCTGACAACTCTTGCATTGAACTAAAACTACCTGTAGCTAGACTTAAAGCTTTTATGGGAAAAAAATCTAACAATTAACGGAACATCAAGGAAGCACTCCTGGGGATAAGTTTGGGGTAAGAGGGTACACGGTTCAAAGCCCCAAAGAAGTGCACTTTAAGACTGCACTCTCACATTTCAATTTTTTTTTTATGCAAAAGAAACTTCTCTCATCTTTTCACCTTTGCAGTGTTCTTTTCTTTCTGCCAGCCTCACTCCTACTTGGAAAAAGGCAGCGACCTATGGAGAATAGGCAAGCCGAGCCCCAGAAAGACCTGACAGCTTCAGAGATTGCCACAGTATCCAGTTCACTAGAGACTCAAACTGCTCCTAACCTTCAACATTTAGCTTCTGGCCTTGGGAGAAAGTTAAAAATGACACAACCCTATGCATCACAAGTATACCCACATGGTATTAAGTCAAAAAGCAGAAAGAAGCTTTCATATCGCTAAAATAAATTAAAAGTATTTTTTTTGATAGCCTTATAAGCTTATATATAAACTAAAACTGCTTAACTAACCTGATCAAGCTTCTTCTTTCCAATGTGGTCAAACTCCTGGAGAGGGTTGAAGCCGGCATCAGGGTCCACTTGAGGGTCAAAGTTCACCAAGTGAGGAGAATCAGCGGACGAGTTTGTGCTTCCTGTTAGTTTGAACATCAAAAGCGCCTGTATCCAAGATGATAGGGGAGTAAGAGGGTAGAAACAAGAGAGACAGAAGAGAGGAAGGTTGAAAATTACATTTTTATTATTGAAAAACTGTTTGAAAGGACATATATCTAATTAAAATTCTATATAGACAACAACTGACCAAGAGAGGGAGGCCAAAAAGTTATTTACAAGTAAACTTCCTCTAACTGAAAGGGCAGCAAAGCATACATCCATACTTCAGGAAGTTTCTTAACATTGGCTCACAGTTTGAGAGTTCCAGTAAAAAGAACTGACTTATAATTTCTGACAGGTTGGATACTTTCCTTCTTCCAAATTTCAATGGAGAAGACTAGTCCAGATAAACATTTTCTCTAATTAAAAGCAACCAGAAAAAATAAATCAGAGCAATTAAGAAAGAGACTTGTGAAAATGACTTGTGAAAATATAGAACAAAACTTATAACATACTTTTGTTTCTCTAACCTCTGCAGTGGTTGCTCATTATAGCTGTCTTACAAGATGTACAGTATATAAATCTGAGTGTGTCTTTTTGTCTCTGTAGGTGTGTGTGTGTGTACATGGGCATCCTGGTGTGAATTCACAATATTCCCATCCGTCAGTTTGACATGGCCTCCGACACCTCCTATCCCTCCACCTCTCGGGCAGCCCGGTCTGTCCCTGACCCTCATGTTCTTGCCTCGACCTTGGAAGGGTAGAGATCCTCGAGCTGCCAGGAGGGAAACTCAGAGCCTGCTCGAGAATCCCATTCACAGTTTGTTCGATTGCTATGTAGAGTTACAGCTGTTATGGACTCAGTTATATATAATGTATAGATGCTTATGTTTTTGTTATTCCATGCTGTGTTCTAACTGATTGTCTATAGGAGGACCATGTCAGTAAGAATCACACGACCACCAAATGTAAAATGTAAAATGTATCCTCTTCCTGCTCCTGACAGTTTGTGTCCTATGTAATTGTGCTCATTAGTGTTGGAAAAGTGTCAAGAAATTCCATGAAAAGACCAAAATATATGCCAATAACAAGACAATAACAATAACAATGTGGAAGACAGAGTCTGAAAAAGCTCCTTTCCCTGTGCGTAAGACCTCTGTTGATTGTTGAAGACTATCTTTTCAAGCTTAAAATACAAAAAAACTATTTACTCCTGTGAAAAGTTTAAGGGTTATGTTTTTTTAAAGGAACAAATGTGTATAAGACTGCACCAAGGATGAGGTGTGAAAGTCAGAAGTATTGAAAAAGTGAACTACTACTCAGCAAAATTTGATCTTTTGATGTAATCTGTAGAAAAGTAACAAAAACACCAACAACTGCCAGCCTAAAAATGGACAATTTCTCTGATGGACCAAATCATTCACTCAAATGTGTCTCGTCTCGTCTCCTCTATCCTCTTGTCTCCTCTCCTCTCCTCTCCTAGCATCTAACACAGGATATCACTGCAGGTTCACACCCTTGAGGTCACCTGAACAACAGAAGATCAGAAGGAGCAGACCGCACACAGGCAGCAGCCCTCTTCCCTCCGTCTCCCCCTCCTGAACAGCCTGCGGCCTCAGGCCAGCAGCCACCTAATTGCTGGGGAGAGGCAGTGCTTCCCTACCTCATTGGCTTGGATGATGTTATAGATCTGCCTCAGGTAGTCGTTGCCACCTGCTTTGTGGCAGACCTCCAGCAGCATCAGGCCTATTTTCTGCTCAGTCAGTTCAGCCACAGCAACTCCGCTCTCCCTTCCCTGCTCAAACATGCTGAGAGAGAAACAGAGAGGGGAAAAGGAGGAGATGGGAGAGAAAACAAACGAAAGACAGAAAAAAAAAACAGTGAGTGGAGCCAAGAGAAAAGAGAGGGAAATATGAAGTGGTGGGGAGTCAGCTTTTTCATCTATACTTTCCATGGCTGAGGAGGGATTTTCTAGTTTAGGGGATAATTATTTGTGATAACATTTTAATTTGGAATCAACAAGAATATTAACTTAAAAAAGTCTGTGTTTAGAATCTATTAATTTTTGTTTTATAAGCAATAAATGTTGACCCGATGCCCGGTCAAGGCTAAGGCTGTTGAAAAAAAAAAAAGGTGAGAAATAAAGACAGATTATTGAGTGTTAGATAACAAAATAATTTCCCCTGTTTCTATTATTATTCATGAGATACATAGCAGTATTTTGTCTGAAGGATACCAGTGCACTAAAAATGATTTGTGTGTGTGTTCTTTAGCTTGTATCTGTGTGTGTAATTGTGTGTCAAGGTCCTCATGCATGTACAGGCCCGTGCCCTGGCAGACGGCCGCATCATTTTCCCGCCCTTTCAGTATGGATGGATATCACACTCCCGTCCATCAAGCCTTCTCCTTCACATACACTCCCTGTCATTGTTCTCTCTCTCTCTCCGTCTTCCTCTTTGTAATTATAAGGTGGCAGAATCGGTGTCGCCTGTCAGCCCGCCATTGGCTGCTTGACATTGAGAGTTGCCGAGGAAGAGGAGTCCCCTCTCGTCCACATACATCCCCTCACTCTTCTGCCCGGCGAGCCCCGCGGTGATGTTGTTGTCGGCGATGGTGGCTGTGCACCCGTGTCAGCACCTGCGCTGTATCCTTTCCTGTCCATCACTGTGCAGGTGAAGCAGATGATTGGATTCAGTCAGCGCGGTGATTAATGAGGGCCCCTCCGGATTTGGGACAGCCTATCAATCATGTCATTAGGGCCAATGTGCCCTGAAAGAGGCAGACCTCCGCCAAGGAATAACTGCATTCATCTTCATCTGTGTATGCATCCCGTCAGCCCAGCCAGGGTCACCATGATGGAGAACAATAATCTTCTCCTCAACAAATTACTTTGCAAAGACAAGGTGGGTAGCGTGGGGAGGAGGGGTAAGGGGTAAAGTTGGGAAAGGAAGGAGAGAAAGTGGGATGTGGGTACCGAGTCGAGAGGGCTCAGAGGGGGCAAATGGTCTTTGTTGCAGGTATTACTGAGCTTTCGATGTGTGAGCAGGTGAGATGCCAGAGAGTGGAGCATCAGTTGTTTTTAGAGTTATCTCTCCCCCCCCTCTCTCTCTCTCTTTCTCTCTCTCTGACACTGTATTCTGATTGTTTACAAGCCAGGCGTCACTTCCCTGTGAAGGTTAGTTTAATGAATAGTAATGATCCCACTCAATGCCTCCGACAGGTGATACATAATCACTCTTCTTTCACTTTTCCACTCAGCCCCCCCTCACTGTCCCTCCACCACACTGCCACCCCTCCCTTCCCCTGGCGTCTCGTCCTCTCTTCCCGTCTCTGAAACAAACAGCATTTCCTAGAACTGGCCATAATCTACTCAGTGCTCTTTTATTTATTTCATTCTTCTTCTTTTTTCTTTTAATTGAACATGTTGCGTTGCAGTGCTGAATCCCCTTTTTATGATGATGGATGCGTCCAGAGTTTGTCATGATGAAGTGAGCGACCAGAGGCGCAATTTCTGGGAACGAGTAACAAAACGTAGAGCCAAAGGTCACGGATCAGCCCAAAGTGAAAGATGTTTTCCCAACAGTCCGACCTGTAGACCACTCAGTCAGACGCCATGCCCATCATTTACCATAAGAAACACATCTGAGATACATTGATCTCACTTATAAAGCTTCTTAATGAAAGATCATCTTGGTCATTCCATTCTTCAGAAAAATAAATGTGCAATCAAAAGGAGCAGTTCTAAGATGCTTAAATGCTTATTCTCATTGTTATGTTGAGCTTTTTGAGTTTATAGTGAATAAAACCACTTCATTCATGTATCGGGAACTCATTTCATAGAGAGAAATTTTTACAGTCATAATAATCTTGATAAAATGACACTTAATGTTTTGTTAAAGCTCCTCATGAATAATCAATGGAAAAGGGGAATAAATGATGGATAATTAATGCATAGCACATTTTCCCTGAATGCATAACACAATTAATATAGACTACATTTATCAAACAACATTAATATAAACTACCTTAATAATACCCGTCTGACCTTGACCTCTTGCTTCATACTTGTAGCTGACCTCTCACCTGTCTGAGCAGTGCTTGCGAGCTTTCTGCAGCTGCATGTTTGTCCACTTGGGTCTTTTTTCCTCCAGAGCCTGCAGCACTTTGTGCACTGTGGGTTTGGGAACGCCCTGTCAGACACACGGCAGACCATTAATGTAAATGAGCGAAAGTCAGATGGTTGATGGTGGATTTGATGGCTCGCATTAAATGAACCCCTCTAATTATTATTATTGATATTATTGTTATCATTATCTTTATCACATTAGGCTACCTTCTGCTGAATGCCCATCGCAGCCTGTAGGCACTCAGCCAGCAGGGACAGAGTGTCCTTTGCCCCACGGTCCAGCTCCACTCCACTGATCTGTTCCAGAGTGTGTGGGTCCTCCAGGCCCTGGATCAGACAGCCCAGCAAAGCCCAGAGTAACAGGCCCACTAAGCGCAGCTGCCGGGCATGCTGGGAAAGGTGCTTCTCGGCCACTTGGAAGAGGAAGCGGATGGGGAGGGGAATTGATGCTACGGCCATCGGCAGGTTGGTCAAAATGAAGGACAAGGCTTGAATAGTAATGGATATGACAGCTGGAAAGAAAGAAAGAAAGAAAGTCAAGTTTAAAATAATATTTTTGTTTATCTAAGTTGAAAATGTGAGACTCAGTCTCTACATACTCTTAGTCAGAGTCTCCTTCCCCCTTGCTTCTTGTGGTGTGTAGTTCCATTCTTTGGGTACTTTAGCCAGAATGCTCTCTGGTACATTCTGCTTGAACAACACTGCAGAGGGCTCCTCTGTCGCCTGCCAACTTGTCACCATGGAGACCAGGTGTACCAGGAGGCTGTTGGTGGACTTGCTGACTATCCCTCGAACACAGCTGATCACCACAGGTACGGTTCTTGTTGTGTCTGAAAAAAGAGGTAAATAAATAAGGCAGGTCGAGAAGAGTGCATGGAAGTCTATCAAACTGAAATCTTAAGACTGTACACATTGTATTGATCTTCATTCTCTTTAACTGACAGTTAAAAAAAAGAAAAACATAAAGCTGAGCTGTACAAGAACAAACACAAAGTTATTGCTTGGCCGTGTCCGGTGTGGGGCATTATGAAGGACTGAGCCAGTGATGAAGAAGAAAATCAGGTAACGGACAAACCGACAAATTCCACTGTTAAATTGACTCATGTGAAGTTATTGCTTGGCCTTAGAGAAACTCTGCTACAGCATATGAACTAAAATTAATGTGGTGAAGAAGAGTTTCTTTACCTTGGTAACAGTATTGAGAAAAAATTGAAATAATTTACAGTTGAATTTGAAACGCAGACAAGATGCATGACGTATGAAAAACACCATTATAACAAACTTTAAGGGTAGTCATGCAGTACAAATAAAGTCTCTATATATACAATTTAAGAAATAAACATTGTATTTTATCAATCCAATAACTATACTGCTTTTCCCATTTGTGGTCGAGGGGAGGCTGGAGCTGACCCCAGTTGTCATTGGGCGAAAGGGGGTACACCCTGGACTGGTCACCAGTCAATCAAATAGACATATAGAAACAGACAACCACCCACACATGGACGGACTCGGAACTCCACACAGAAAAGCTCCTGTCCAACGGGGATTCGAACCAGGAATCATCTCGCTGTGAGGCAACAGCGAGATTTATAGAAACTGTTCTATTATAATTCTAAGTCTTGAATCATAAAAAGTTTGAACTCTTAAACCAAAGACCCGAAGACATGTGCTATAATGTTCTTAAAAGTAAAAGCAGCTTCAATGTCATGACTGATACCAAATTAAAGAGGGGTTACATTACCTATTATAGGCATTATGAATGAACATAGACTTGAATACCTTACACATCCACAAAGTGCAAAGGCATCCTGTGGAAATATCAACATTTAATGAAGCACTGTAACGTTAAATGCAGATGTTCTCTATCAAACCCAGGTGGCCTGACAGTAGAAATCATACTACCTTCTCCAGGTGCACCATGTCTTTCAAGCTCTGCCCTTTCATATCCTGCTCATATCGATAACAGAGCACCTACAGCATGAAGTTCTATGGCACCCATAAAATTCCTACAGCTTCGGCTGTAAAACCAAAGGCTACAACAGAGAGATATAGTGCCATGGCTGCAGTGGAGGCACACTGTCATCTCCAGGGACCCCTCACAAAAGTGTGACCTCAGACCCACAGGAAAAGAGGAGCATGGGACCGAAAATGATACAGCTTTTCGAAGGAGAAGCGCTCTGTGGCAGGTGAGACCAAGACCTATTTTTCAAAGTCATTTGGTTCTCAGACTTTACACCGCCCGCTACCATATCGACTGGTGTATTGATCTGAAACAACCTGCTACAGTGTGATGAAATAACAGTATAAGAGGAGAAATAGTAATGTAATCTATGAAAGCTAACTCAGTGAACAGTTTAAATAGAAATGGGGGCACGGGGGGTATCCTGTAACCAAAATTATAATACACAGATTTGGCACAGTCCAATAATTAAACTAATTACCCTGTGAGGATAAACTATGATTGGATGACATTGAGAATTTCTCTCTGCCTCATTCTAACTTTTTTTTGTTCCTTCCCTCTGTCGACCCCTCCCTTGCTCCGTCTCCATCCAAATACTCTTTTCAATCACCCTACTTTATGCTACAATAATTACCACTCACCCAGGATTTTAAAAAAAAATCCCCACCAGAAAGAGCTCCATACTCCAAAGGAGTTGTGATTAAGGTCTGCATCTAAGTTTGTACCAAAAAGAGGCTAAAAGAAATAAAGAGTAGAGGAGTCATTATCATCTCTGTAACAGCATATTAAATGTATGTTTCAAAAAAAGAACGTATTATTTTTGAAATGCAGAAATTTATCATAAGATGAAAACCGCTCTGACTAGGAATTTTTTTATGTGCTCTTCACATTATTGCATTAAAGTGTTAAATCTCTACTTGAAAACAGAATTGTGCCAAGAACTGCTCAAGTTACAGCAAAATAAAAGTCATGCAAGTCTGCGGTAAAGACCTTTGAGCTTCACCTTTAAAACCTAGCTGGTTTCTACTTTACCTGCCAATGTGTAAAGATGTTCCCATATTTGTTCCTGTTCCAGGTATGGCTCAAGGACCTGAGTCAAGGCCTTGGGGACATTGTTTAAGCAACTGAAAAGATTGAACAATGTGACCACGAAGTCATCTGCTGCTTTGCAGTGCTCTGTAGATGTTTCTAATCTGCTCTTCTGGCAAAAGTCTAAAAAAGACGAAAAGAAGAAGAACAAAAAGAGTCAGTCTGAGTCATTGAGACACTTAATCGTGCAATACAGTAAATCTGTGGGTTTTCAAAATGTCAATGATTTGATGAAACTTCATATTCAGAACACTTGACACTGTCACACAAACAACAGGATACACAAAGAGATAAAAAGAATTACTCATTTGCACTCATGGATTCAGTCATTTGGATCACAGTTCAGAAAAAATATCAACCTTATGGAGTCAGGTAGTGAAAGATAGTGTATAAAACCCTATCCTGTGAAACAGCATCTTGATTTCCTTGCACAAAAACACATTGGAAAATGTCAAGGCTGCCCAACCTGACACATGTTAACAGAGCGGCTGAACAAAAGGCGTTGTGGGATAGAAGGAGCAGAAAAACCCACATCTGTGTTAGATGGGATAGAAAAAAAACGGACTAGAAAAAAAAAACAGAAAAAGGAACAGATTTCAAAGCCCCCACAGCACATGGAGACAGGAAGTGAAAAGGAAGAGGTTTTGACAGGGTGTCCTTGTGGGGGTTGCTGTCTGAAAAGCACAGGGCTGCGGATGGAGGTGTGTGCGTGTTTTACCCATAAGGATGTCTATATATGTGTTTTGTGTGCATATAAATGTGTGTGTGTGTTCAGTTGACAGGGGTTTGCTGAGGAAAAAGGCCCACCGCTCCAGAGGTGGCAGACATCCAGAGGTCTGTCAGTCTGCTGTGTGGGAGATGACAGCTATTTGAATTGGAGGGTGTATGCGACGCAGCAGTCAATGAGGGGGTGCTGTGATGGAGGGCAGCGGGGCTTCAGTCTGACTAATACTGGACTATTTTAAAATTACAGAGCCAAATTAGCTGCTGCAGTCATAATGGGCACCATAATAACAGGCAGGTAGGAATTTAAAGCCACCTATCAAGGTCCAGATCATGACCGTTTTTCTTCATCTTCCTGTCTTTATCTCTTAGTTTCCTGGTTTGTCACATTAAAAAAAAAGAGTAAAAGGTGGTCAACATAACTATCCTAAAATCAGTCCATTAACCAGAATTGTGTGGGTTACACAAGCATCTTGTTCTCAGCCTGTCTGTCTTAATTGGTCCTCAAGGAGAGTTTGCTCTGTATAATACTGCTGTGGCTGCAACTGTCCAAAGGAACAGGGGTGACTAACATTAATTTCCATGTGAGGTGCTGGAGAGCATGGCAGGTTAACTAGGTGCCTTTTAATAATGGTCCCATTATGTAGCAGCAGAACACTTGAGAAAAACAGATGACAGTGCGCTGGCACATCTCTGTCGAGTTTCTACTACTGCTGCTGCATACAGTAACTCCAGCATGTTTGTGTTTTTATGTCGATTTCTCGATTGCTTTTTCAATGTTTCCGCACTCTCTTTCCCTCCCTCTCAGTCTCCAAGCTTATCCAACCTTGATACATAGCCAATAGCTACACCTGTTTATCTTCCGGACGACCAGTCAACCAGTCACTAGGGCCCTCTCTGCAGACTTCTCTAATTGGAAGCAGACACGCTGATAATAATAAAAAGGATGTGTGTGTGTGTGTGTGTGTGTGCGAGTGGCGTGTGTACCACAACCACAAGTTGTGTATCACATGATTTAGTGTGAGTTGAGTTGTGTGTTATTTTAAGCGTGTGGGAGTTGTAATTTCCCCTGCGAATGAATACATTTTAAAATCCTAGGTCCATCAGTTAGCTTAGCTTTCTAGCTAGCTCTTTAGCTATTTAGTATGATATTTAAACCATTAGTATTTAGATATAAACTATGCATACTTCACTGTTAAATGTGTCACTTAGCGACCACTGTGTTAAAGCAGAACTTCTTATGAACCAAAGCTAGAATGGTCAGGCATTGTTGGACTGCATAACAATTACTTTAATACACAAAATAGGGCTAAATAAGATAGATGAGAGTCTAATTCAAGAGCTTCAGACTCTCTGTATTACTATGATCTATACTGAGGTTCTGCTTTTGACCAAGAAGTCAAGTATATGAAAGTATGGGAAGTGGCAGTGGATTATGGGAATGTAGGCATTCAGTCAGGCTGTTCCCTCTGTCTGTCTACTTCCTGGTTAATTAGCCCGTCAACGTGATAACACGCGAGAGTCAGCGCTTCCAGCGTTGATTTACAGCAGTGCGCGGGGAGAAGCATTGCAGAGCCTCTGAGCCAGACTCAGACCAAGCGAGAGAATGAGACAGTGCGAGTTGTTATTAATGAGGTCGCTATAATGTGAATTAATGTGCGAGTGCACAACAGTCTTTAAAGGTTAGACCGTTGCCGGTGCGGAGGGGAAAGAAGGAAGGGAAAATCTTTAAAGGTCAGCGCGTGTGCTCCGCCTGGGCCTGTTGAGTGTTTATTACTACTCTCTATTGATTTAGTGATGATGGTGAGCAAGGTGAAAATGATGATGAAGGCAAAGATGCTGATGATAACTTCATAAAATGGATAGAGCTCATCTAAGGTCTGTAAAACTCGCTAAGGATCTCAGGGCAACATAATTAAGACACTGGTAAACAGCTTTCCACACATGGCTCCTGAAGGATTGATTCTGTGGGTTCAGTTTAAAAAAAAAAGAAACATTCAAGAACTTTTGAAGATGGTAAAATTTTCTCTTAGAAGACTGAAAACTAGGGACTCAAATGATATATCCCTATTCTTAATACAAAAATAAAAAAATAACAAATCCATGCACACTTAACAGACAGACTTACACAAGATTTCTAGGAGTGTTCTGGGCAGGTGACAGTCTCTGTACAGCAACATTTGCAGTAGCAACCTGGGATTGCATCCGGGGTCAGAGGTCAGCAGCCTCAGCTGACATGCAGAGGCCGCCTGGCCCATAAGACCATCTCTGGGAGAGGAGAGGAGGAAAACAATGTTGACAGTTCTGCAGTGTCAGGTGAGCGTACAGATAGCAGTCCATTTAGCAAGAGACAACAAAGGAGGGAAGAGGCTTCAAAGTGAAAGACAAAATTTGATATCACAGCTGTCTTGGATGACAATCTGGGAGGAAAAAGTGTTTATGTTTCAATGGGAGCTTCCCTCAGTGTCACTCACTCCTGATACGAGCTTAGTCTGCAAATGCTTTCACTCCTGCTTACTTATAGTGTGCACCGGGAAGGAATTAGCTCTAATCTTGGCCAGCTAAAACCAAATTAACATTTGGGAGACCGCCAAATACATGAATATACAGCAGTACCCCCCTCCTACATCTTTTGTATAACCAAGAGGCTGCAGCCAGCTGTGGGTAATGAGCCGTATCCTTGGTGTGTGTGCGTGTAAGTGTATTCTTGTGTGCACCCTTCAGAGCCTAGGCTTGTGGTTATGTATGTGTGCAAGTGTGAGAGCATGCTGACATGTGTGTGCCTGCATGTTACTTTATACATCTCAATAAAACCTAATGGAAGGAATGGACAGAGTTTGTCTGAAGAGCGAGGAGGAGGGAGAGGGGAGAGAGCAGGGGGTGTCTGCCCAAAATTAACCATACTATTTGAGGCAGAAAGCGAGAGCGGGGTGCACCCTGCTGCTTGACTGAGGAAGACTATGCCTCAATCTGACAGTGCAATTTATGATGTCACTAGGACCGCAAATCCAGAAGAAATCCTCTTTTAACTACATTGATAAATCTAAGCGGCTACAGCAGAGGGTCAGCTTACAGAGCCAAGACACACATACACAAAAACACACACATGTGCAAAGGCAAAAAAAAAAAAAACAACCAGTGCAAATATAGAGCACACATAAGGCCAGAAAACATAACTTCAAGTGCAGTTTTACAGTCTAATGCTATGCTGGATGATTTATTTATGGGCTTTGTGATTTCATTATTGGTTTATTAAATAACCATAATAATGGTTTAATTTTAATAGGCTGCAGAGAGATTTGGCCACGAGGATGAGGACCTGTGGACCTGGCCCCGGGCCCATGAAAAGGCCCCCTGGCGACTTTGCATGCAGGCAGGGGGTTGGAGCAAAGAAATAAAGAGGTCATAAAAATAAAATAATTTCAGCTCTCCAATATTTAGGAGCAGAGGGAGCCAGGGGTAGGCTTGATTTGTGTGCCATCAGCACGCAATGACATCACCTCTTGTGAGAGAGACAGAGATGAGAGGGGAGGAGGGTGGAGTCAAGGGTGAAAGGGGAGAGTGATTGACTGCACTCCGGTGGTCATGACAGTAACTGGACACACATGTATGCATACATGGACACATGTGCAAAGATATAAACATCCCAATGTGTTCTGTTGACACCTTGTGTGTACAGCGAGCAACATGCAACAATATATACAAAATCAGTGTCAGAAGCAGCAGAAGTTTATCTAATTATTTTCTTTCTCAGCTTGCATCTGTGCTATATTAGCGCAGTACCTCTAGCTTCAAGCCATGAGCAACAGCAAGTTTTAGTTACATATCTGCACATACAGTATGCAGCCTTCACACACACATGTGGTTTTCTATATAGTTGTTGGAGGTGTGTGTGATGGCTTAGCATACCAGAATGTGCGTGTGTGCAAGTTTGTGTGTGTGAATGTGCATGTATGTGCCTCCTGTGATAAGGGTGATGGATGGTATGATGTGTGTATTTTACATACCGTATGACCTGCTCAGTGAAGAGGTCTGGGTTGATAGCATTTAGCCAGTGGACAACAGGGCTGTCAGGCTGATGTGGGGCAGACTCTTTAGCACGATCAATCATAAATATCCTGCAGGAATTGAGATCACACATACATTTTAAATGCATAAAAAAGTGGTTTTAAGTGGTCACACCTCTGCAGACGTTGTATCATCAAACCAAATACATCTTTTTGTGTGAATTTTAAAAATGTCATTTATTTTATTTTTTTACATCAGTTGTGGCCCAATCACTTCGAGTAAAGGTTGTAAAGACATTGTAGAGAAAGGTAAATTGCTGGTGAGGCAAACAAACTGAGCATACTAACCTGTACAGCAAAGATAGGGGTGCTGTGACAATGACCAGGACTGTCAGGAGTTGCTCACACAGGCTATGGATTATGTATGGCCAGTCTGCTCCTCCTGCTATTATGGCAATTGCTGAAAAAGGATTGGAGTGCACCAGAGCCTCAGGACTTTCACACACACTCCACATAAGCTGCTCCACGTACAGCAACACGGCTGTTATGTCACACCTGACACACAGAGCACAGAACGAGAGAAGGCAAATGTATTGATGAAAGGGGACAAGAGGAGATGTGAGGGAATATGTGAGAACACATTTAGAGAAAGAGGAAGGCACTATCACGTTAATGCACAAAAGGCAAGCTTCTCTGTCTTCAAAGGCTAACATCCAACATTACATCATGACATAACAGCCTCATTGCGCAGGCAGTCAGATAATACGACCTCCTGCTGGTTTTACTGTTGAAAGTTAAATGTACTGGAGGCTTTGAATTTCACTATAAAAGTCATTGCTTTTAAATCTCAACGCCCCTAAATCTGTTTCCTCAATTGGTTTAGGAGAGTTGCTCATCATCTCTCATCTCCTCATCCTTGCTCTTCATATGGCCTACATGGTTATTAAACACACACACACACATGCACACACAGGGACGGACTGATGCAGGAGAGGTGAGATATCGTAAGAGTGCCCATGTTCCTGTTGTAAACATAGGAAACTTTGAAAAGCCATCTGTTTAGGCGAGCTTACACTTTACAAATGTCACTCTGGAAACACATGCATCCCAAAGCAACATAAACCAGGCTCAGTGTTGACATCCGGTGGTGCTACATGTGTGGAATACACATTATCTTTGTCACTCTTTTGTTGTTTTACTGTGTGTCACAGTTAAATCTTTTCATTGTCATCATTCTGCTACAGAGGGAAGAGGTGCAACAATCTGATGACCCCTGATATAAGGCTGGTCATAGACTGGTAAAAATGAGGCACTGACTCATGCAGGGGTGGAATTAAGTTGTGGTGTGCACTCATCTGAAAAGCATTAATACACGATTTCTGACACCATCAGTCAAATCCACTACACTTTCACGAAGGGTTCATACATTCATTTTAGCATTTCTGTGTATGTTTTCAACTAACAACAAACGCATGGAAGCTGTTTATAAAGGCATTATAACAGAGTGTGTTGCAACAGTTCAACTGAAGGAGAACCATCAGACTACTTAAACCAAAGAAAAATCATTTTTATGGTCTAAAACGTCAAATATTAAATAATTGATTTGATCTGAAAATGTGCTCTGGAAGTCATTTAGTAAGTTTTTAAGGACTGAAAAAAGATGCATCTCGAAAGATCACGTAGAAACGACAAATTGTGCTACATTGAAATGACAAAAAAAAAAAAAACCCTGGCAGCCTGTTGCAACAAATCCCTTAATAACAACGAGTAAAAAGATGTGTTCTGTATACATAAATGAGGCCACCTTTTTACATCTTAAAGTACCTGATTTGCAGGAGTCTCTTGTATGAAGGACGGGCTCTGGCATATCTTTGCACAAGCAGCTGTAGAGTCTCTGCTAGCACCTGGCCCAACACCTCCTTGGCTAACTCCGCCGGGAGCACTGCCCACAGGTCGCTCCGGAGCCCACACAAAAAGTAAAACCACATCTGCACGGAGAAGGAACAGCGCTCTCCCTGTGGAAGAAAGTGTTCGACAGGAGACGAGGGGGTTCCAGATGAAGATATATTGTGATATGGGTAATGACACTGAAGCCAAAACAGAGAACCAAGAAAAGGGCATGAAGTTAGAGAGCGGGGAGAGAAAAAAACATGAAAGAGAAGAAAGAGAGGGACTGAGACCGAGGCAGGACTGTCAACACCAGTATGTCTCAGTGGTCATACCACCTGCACTCTGCACCTGGGTTTCTACCCCCGCTGGGATTTTTCGACTGCTTTAAAGTCCAGAACTGGAGAACACATCACAACAGTCGCACATACATAGAAAGTCAAGGAGAAAAAAGGAAATCAAGAACCCTCTCAAAGATATGAGCAAGAGAGAGCAAGAGAGAGCAAGAGAGAGCAAGAGAGCGAGAGGGAGGACAGAATGAGAAAGAGATTTTTATCCTGTGGCTTTGTTGAAAAGTATATAAACGAACTCATTCAATAAACTTCAGTCTTCTACCTCCACTCATCTGAACTCCTCATGTTTAACCTCTAACAATAAACTGTGTGTGCGTGTGGCGGGGAAATATCCAAAACTTCCTCCTGTCTTCAACTCATCATGCCCCATGGTCCCTTCTCACTTTCTTCCCATTTCACCTCATCATTCTTATATTTTCCTTCTCCCCTTCCTCTACCCTTCCTCTCCTCCCTAGAGCCAGTCATTTAGGGATCTGCGGTTGATGGGGAGCGTGACCGAGCTCTATGTCCGGGATTACACCACCATCCTTCGCCTGTGGACTCAGCAGAATCAGACATTAGATCCAAACCAGGAGCAGCAAAAACGACATGTGCGGTTGTGCTGTTTTATCCATTCATTCAGGTCTAACTTTACTCAATCAGCTAGGTCAACTAGGTACAAATTCCTGTTAGTGATGACAGTCTGGCGAGAGTGACGACTGAATCTGGAATAGGAACCTGAGGATGAAATAAACTTGGAAACTCTTAATAACTCTTTTTTTATGATAACATTCTGTGTATGGCTTTGAAAGCACTGTAGGCAAAGTACTAACAAGTAAGTTCTCAGAGGATTTTCTTGTTAAGACCATTTCTAAATGTCCTTTGACTGTCCTAACAACCTCCATGTGCTGTTATGAGGTTATTACACAGTTCTGTTGAAAACTCTGATTGGTCAGTTACAGTAGTCTTATGTCTGCTTTCTATCCATTACCTATACTGCTTATCTTGTTCAGTGTCATGGGGGGGCTGAAGCCGTCAATGGGTTATTGACTGGACTGGTCGTCAGTCAATAACAGCGCCAACAACACAGAGGCAAAAAAAAAAAACAAGCATACTCAAGATTCACACCTACGGCAATTTTAGAGTCATAATTAACCTAGTGAGCATGTCTTTGGACTGTTGGAGGAAGCTGGAATACCTGGAGGGAACCCATGCACGGGGGGGGAACATGCAAGCTCCACACAGAAAGGTCCAACAGGGATTAGTACCAGGAATCTTCTTGCTGTGAGATGACAGTGGTAACCAGTATGCTATATACTATGAAGAAAACAGACCACGGCTAGGACAGAGCTATGATCATAAACCTCACAATATCTTATTCATATCAATCCTAAAAAGTCCAGCGAATGTTAAATTTGTCCATTTACTGTTGGAAAAATTAAAAAATTACAGCTGAGAAGAAGCAAAAAAGACCCCCAGACACAGAAATCTGTAGGCTCTGACAATTAAATAGACACATTTAAAGCAAGTACAAAACCTTTACACACTAATTCAACCTTCCCCATTGAAATAGTCATACACACAATCTATTCATTTGTTTGGGACGCCAGATAGCCTAAGCAGCGACCATGGGTTCAACCCCAGCCCTTTGCCGCATGTCACCCCAATGTCTCTACTCCTAACATTCCCTCTCTCTCTTAAGCTGTAATATCCAATAAGGCACGAAAAAAACTGAAAAAAAGTATTCATGTGTTATTATCAAGGCAAGCTATGGAAGGGTCTCTAGAGCTACACTAACCCTGACAGAGCTGATACACAAAGCTGGAGATCCTGGAGATGAAAACTTAATGCATACAACATATACACAACAGACATGAATATATAGATACATACACAGAAACCAAATGAAAGGCCCATCCGGAGATGCTGCTGCACACCCACATGTTCATTCATCTATACAGATGCACACAGGCATGCTTGAACAAAAGCACACACCTGCGCACAGCAGGTCTGTCTGACACCAGTGACCCAGAGAAGGAGGGAGGAACAAAGAGAAAAAAAGGCAAAAGCGGAGTAAAGAAAGAAAGTGAGGGGAGGTTTAGATTGGTTTAAGGGCATAAAGGTAGGGGAGTTTCGGGGGCCCTATGCTGTTTCCAGACAGTCGCAGTGTAGACTGCAGACTTCAGACAGCTGAATCCCTGGAGCCCCCGGGGCAGCATGGAAGCCACAGATGTTCTCAGGGAGCTCAGAGGAGAACGCTCGGTTAGAAGTGGGAGAGTGGGAGGTAAAGGTGCATTGTGGGAATGAAAAGAAGAAGCAAAAAAGCTCCAGAGTATAATTCCAGGAGTTCCTAAGAGTACAGCGTACAGAAGAACAGAAAAAGAGCCTGCTAAGGCACGTGGCATTAGAATATCCACTCTCTACAATAAAAGTGGGGAAATCCACAGAAGACAGTATTAGATATGTTTTAAGGATTAAGAGGGTACTGTACATAAGCAATACTCAAATATGTTTAATTGGTATATTTTAGATACAAGCGACTCAAACTCTGTATGGTGATATTTTTGTGTATATCTTGAGGGGGAAAAAAAAACATTTACACATTTACAAAACACATTTACTTTCAATTTGTCAACATTTTACCTCATAGAAGGGTTTAGGGTCGGCCCAGTGATGACTCTCTGCATCTTGAAGAATGCAGGTGGAGCAGACCTGGGAACAGTAGCTGGTCAGCTGTTCTTTTAAGGCTTCAGCTGTATCGTGGTACTTCTGAATGGGCAGCAGGGTCAGGGGTCTAGGCATAGAGGGAGGAAACAAACCATTAAAGGTAATTAGAAGTAAAGGAAAAAGCATGATCTATCATGGTAAATTAAGAACAAAAGAAAGGGATGGATGTGGTCAAGAGTCCAGCAGGCTAAAATCCTGTAATCCAGATGCTTAGCTGACCACTGTATATTCACAGAGCAGCTACCACACACACGAGGTGTCCTGAATTGGTGAAAGAACTAATGATTTATTTTAAAAGTTCATTGTGACATTTCATATCCTTTAAATCTGCCTGCCTTGACAATTTCCAGAGAGAGGCAAGGTTTTAAAGTTTTATGCACGGGGGCTTAAGACCAGGGGTACTGGTGGGTGTAGAGAGAGAGAGAGGAAGGTGCTTTATAACCTGAGGGGCACAATGCAAGTGCAGGTGGAGGGGTGCAGAAGGCTAGAGGTGGGACAACAGGAGCACCAAAGATGTCTTTAGAGGGGCCCGGTGTGAGGCCGAGGTTAAGGGGGTATTACGGGGCATAAAAACTCACCAGATGTAGACACAGTATGGGTGTCATTACCTCCTGTCAATCACTTGTACTCCTTTTCTTTTTTTAACTCTAAGGTCCCCACTTTTTAAACTGTGCAACCTTTTTTTTTTATTTCAAAATGTATTACATACATCACAGAATGTGTGATCCCCTAATCCTTTATTAATACATATCTTTATTATGATCACCACTGGGTCAAAAATCATAAGACAAGATTTTATACAGTAGTGAAATTAGTTGGGATGTACTTATTCAAACTTGGGAAGAAATGTGTGGTTTAAAAAGAAATGCAATTTAGAGTACTGCTTTTAATTTTTTTTCGACTAAAGTCAAATACAAGGAATGATACGTAATGTTGGAAACAAAGGGGCAAGAATGAGGCAGATGCAAGACAGCTCAGGTTAAGAGCCATCTTCTGTCTTCTTGACAGCCACTCTAAAGTTCATACACTAAAACTTTTAGAGACTGAAGTTTGTTGCCTGCCTACTAGTACTGTATACCCTGATGACCTCGACAGTCTGAATCTGTGCCTTTTACATTGTTTTTTGTCATGATTAGTCATACTGTTTTTCATTGTTCACCAGAATTACAGAACATAGGACTGTAACATGTAAATATAATTGTTATTTGTTAACATGATCCATCTCCTCCATGATTAAATCCATATGCAATAATTATTTCATTTTCAGAGGATTCTGGATAGAATGAAGGATTTACACACCAAAAATGAAGTTAAACACATACCGGTACATTCATTATGTCAAATCAGACAACACACAATTCCCCTCCCACAAAATTATACACAACCAAGCACACACATGTAGAAGCCCGCTCCTTACACTTTAGCTGCAGTAGTATGTGAATCTTTCAGTCGGGCATGGTAGTGCTCCAGTCGTTGGTGCACATATACACAAGTGGCAATAAGAGCGGGCAGGTTCTTCAGGGGAGCAGAGGACGGTACCTCGAGGGCCCTCTCCTGCAAACGGCCGAGCATAGCGAATGCGGTCCGGCCACACGCCTCCACAAAGCTCGAACGCACCTCTAGGAGAGATTTGTCCCTGCATGCTACTGCCAGGGGAAGCAAAGCATCTAGCTCCATCAGGATTGCTCCACAGAACTGAAGGGAGAGAGAAAAAGGCAAAGACAAGACAAGATGATTTCAATAACAGAGGGAAATCTGTCGGTATGAACAAAAACAGGGGGAAAGAACACCAGAAAGAGACCTCATTAGATATAAATAATGGAACATTTGGGAGGAGTCATCAGAATGACAAGGAAGTAGACTAAAACACTGAGTATTACACATGCATTTCTTTCTCGAACACTTTGCAAGCCATCTCAGCTGAAAAGCAAACATCAGTGCACATGCAGAATACAGATGTCTAAAGACGCGCCCTCTGCATAAACCCTGCTGCTGAACATGCATAATTGGAATCAGGTCAAATAAAACCTTTACTTCTGAGGATACACGAGCACTTGTCTTATTTCATAAAAGCATGAATCATGTTCACAGCATTCAAAGAGAAATGTTACAGTACATATAAGGATGAGGTGGAGGAGTCAGATGTGCTGAGAGGTAAAAAAATGAAAAAGGTCAGTCAAAGGTGAGGGAGAGAAGAGAGAGAGAGAAAGAGAGAGAGAATAAAGAGAGTTTCAGCAATGTATAAGACTACCCCAGCACCAAGACTTGCAACATTCATTCACTTATGTCCTGGAGAAAGGCCTATAAGGATAAGACTGCCTTGCCATTTACTGAAAGCTGAAGTCTACTGGTTTAAAGAAATATTACAATTGAGGTGTCAGTCCGCATGGTTCACACAAAGCTAAACTGTGATCAACTGTAATCACTGTACACTCAAGTTAAGCCGGGTACATGAACATTTTATTTCTAACCTTTGGTGATTTGTTTGATTTATTTACTACTAAAGATTTCGTAAACACTGCTGTACAGGATTGCTGCCAACAAAGTTTCGTTGTGTTCTTTATACAATGACAATGGAGAGTCTATCTATCTATCACTACACTGACTGCTATTACTATTGACTATTTATTTGATAGTGGAGTTCTGTTCAGTTCAGTTTCTGTTTTCAGAAAACAGTTAAAAAATAACATTAATATTTTACTGCATAGAAAAAGACACATGCACACACACTTTGCCTCTACAAATGTATGTGCTTCGCATTGACATTCACAGAGTGAGAGCAGTGAAAGCTGATCAGGCGTGTGCTAAGGAGCACATATGTGTGCGAGTTCACCTTTGAGTTCATTCACCCATACATCTAAAACAAAGTCTTAAAGTATATTTCCTATTGATATAACTTAGAGAAGTTGAATCAATCTATTCATATAAAGCATGTATTACCGGTACTTGCTTTTATAGTCACACACTGATTACTTGTCTTACTGAAGGAGCTTACTGTGAAATTCAACATCCTGTCAGGTCAGGGCTCCACCATGTGTACACAATTGACATTCTCACAATCTCTTTACACAATTTTCTCATTGAAAGCTTCTGGAGGGGTTAAAAGGCCTGGGAACAATGGCCGTTTGGACAATTAAGTCAATATCGGACTGCATGTAGTCATTAGGAGCTTAGCTTTAACAGAGACGAAGCAGAGGCAGGCACAACAATCAGCATTAGCAGGGTGATGAAGAGGCCCAGGAGGTGCATCTCATACACTTACAGTACCAGTATGTGCAGAGGCACACAGACAGAGAGAGAGACACACACACACACACACACACACACACACACACACACACACACACACACACACACACACACACACACACACACACACACACACACACACACACACACACACACACACACACACACACACACACACACACACACACACACACACACACACACATCCATCCGAAAAAAAAGACAACAACCACACACATAAGTCCACAGACTGAAACCTTAACTAGCTAAGATCAAAGCGTGGAATCCCACCAGGACTATTGCAGCAAGGTAAAAGAGATTGTGTAAAGTTTTAGAGTGCTAGGGAGGCCTGTTTGTGTGTGCAGAATGTGGAGTAGAGAGACAAGTGGAGGTGAGGGCGTAAGTGAAGTGTGAATACAGAAAAGGCACTTGTGTAGCTATAATAGAAAGCTATAGCATCTAGGTTAAAAAAGGCCCACCCAAACAAGGAGAGCTCAATCTCCAGTTCTGGCAGAAGGGCCAGTTTCAGCTGCTGAACAAGGAGGGTGTTTGGCATTCAACGCACAACTGACTGCCAATAAAAAAAGTACAGCATCTGAAGAAGTCTGATGGATGAAGTGTATCATAGCAGCCTGCATATGTATGGTAATACAGACAGTGATGTGGGTTCACGTGAAAAAAAGTGACGATTGAGGTACGAGTATATGAATATAAATGTGTGAAATATTGATCCATCATAATGCCTTTGAACCGGCCATATTTCATGCTTATGTCTCGTATAGTAATTTGCTCTCTGCTCAAACACGAGGGCACGTGTCAAAAAGAGGACAAGGGGGGGGAAATATATATATAATATCTGATCTTGCATGTCTTTTCTGGGGCAGTGTTATTGAATGCAAATGCATGCATGTATAACCTTTGGGTTGAAAGGCTCTCATCTTTGAAGCGTTGACCTACACATAAATATGTTGTACAGGTCCTGAGCACAGACAAATTCTGACTCTCGTTAGCAATTTAGAGCTACAAATACTGTCAGCGTAAGGAAGGAGAGGAGGAGCAGGAGAAGAAGGAGGAGGAGGAGGAGGAGGAGGAGGAGGAGGAGGAGGAGGAGGCAAGGCAGTAATGATGAGGGTCTATACAGTGTGCAATCTAGAAGAGAGGGGAGATGGAGGTATGTTAATTGGAGAAAGTTTCAGGAGTTAAAAGTTGTTCAGCAGGACTAAACCAAAGGCAGAACATGAGGAGAAGAGCAAGTGAGATTGTTATTTGAAGTAAATATATGGCAGTCCAGCTCTAAACATAGGCAACCTTTGTAGAGTTTGACACTAAGCCTGGTCTCACATCACACCCTGGTCTTCCTCCTGAGAAAAGTTAATCTCTGGTGCCCACTTCACCTCTCCCTGACATTTCCCAGGCCCTCTCCTCTCATCCCTTCTCTCACACTATCCCCTCTTTATCCTCTCTACCCCTGCTTCTTTTTCTTAGGGAATCATCCCTCTATCATCTGTAGACCCTATACTTTCCCCTTTTATTCAACATCCTTCTCTCGACACCATCTAGCCCTCGTAGTATCCTCCATAGTGGTTCTTCTTCCCCATGTCTCTCTTTTGTCCTTAGAGTCCTCCCCTTGACTAATACTGACGACTCTTCCCAAGGCCTTTTCTGATCCCGGGTGTCGACTGTGTCAGGCTCAAATCATTTGGGCTCTCTATTATAGAAGGGGCTTTCCACCAGGGCTACAAAAAACATTCATCTCTCTGGGTGTGTAGACCTGCATTGTTCAGCCAGGTAGTAATAAAGGAGGATGGCGAGGAGGGGAAGAGAGGGGTGCACCACAAAACATACATCTGCACAGAGTTTACAATTAACCTGAGTATTAGACCTGAAGAGAATTTACATTGCTGTTTACAGAGTAAAGCATTTTGATAGTAAAGCATCCCTGGGCTTTCTCTGCTATCTGTGGCCTCAAACCAGTGAGTGAAGATTGGAAATGCATGCATGCTAATTAACTATCCAGCAATGAATAAATACACTATAAAAACAGGACAGGGCATTCATAAGATTGATTATCATGTGGTAAATCAATGATACCATTTCACTGTTAGAATTGAACCTCAGGTCACTAATAATGACAAACAGTTATCAGTCAATCCCATTCTAATTCTGGGATTACCTTTGCTATCACTTGTGGAGTCTCTCTCTCTGAGTAGGTGTAGAAGGAATCTTCTCTTAGAGGTGTGTTGCTCTCACTGAGTGTGGTGTCTCCACCAATGCGGCTCAGGATGATGGAGGTGTGTCCTGAAGAAAATAAAGCCTCCTCCTGCTGCAGACTCTTGGCACAAACATCATCCAGCACTACTTTAACGCAATGTGCCATGTGTGGGACCAGCCCCCGGAAAGCTGACCTCCACTCAAACTCCAACGCTTGCGCCTGCGCCTGCAAAGTAGGAGAAGGGACAACAGCCAATTAATGTCTGAAACTGTGAGGAATGACTCACCCGTTCAAATGTTGCACTCACAAACTTTCTTGCTATTATGTTATTATAGAAGCAAAGATCATAAGTCTGAATGACATTAAAATAGAATTAGTGTAATTCACAGGGTTTATGAAGAAAAACATTCAAAAGTCTTACCTCTGGTGTGTGAGGAAGAGTTTCTGCCGTGCATTTCCTCCCGTCTGTTGTCATGTCTGAATCATTTCTCTTTTTCAAAATACCTAACAGAAAAACAATTAACAAATTACAACTTACACACATCATTTTATACATATAAAAAGATATGGTCGAGCTCTTAAAACATGTCATTGACATTTCAGCAGTGACCAAAAATGATACATGAACACATGAGACTGACCATTTAAACAATAAAACGCTTTGTTGGGTTTGCCTAGCATCTATCCCAGTGATAGGCAACTTTGGTCACAGCAAGGGCCACGTACATGTAATTCTCACTGCCAGGGGGCCAAATTGTAGGATACAAAAATGATTACAATCAATTATGTCTCAAATTTAACTCAACATATACCAGTGATCAAATATTATTATGGACATATTTCTGGTTTTCATGGCAGATTTTGTCATGTTTTCTTCATGTTTCCAATTAATTCATATGTAAAAAATTGACCTGAGAGCCGCGTTGAGGGTTGATGGGGGCCGCGTGTGGCCCCCGGGCCGCCAGTTGCCCACCCTCTATCCTATGCATTATTTAGTATGAATATTTCCACATCACGTTATGTACTGCACCGTATAATGTGTTAAAGTGGGACATAAGCCAAGCACAGTGACATGAAAAGAGCTGTATATACCTCATATACTGTAGCTCCCATTCTCACCCCACTCGCCAAAAAAAAAATGAACCAGATTGACCGCAGTATCACTGTACATGACTCAGAGGAATAAGAAAAAAAGGCAGTAAATGCTAACGGCGTTGGCTTTACGAGTCTAAATTTGGGGCTTACATTTGATTTGAACCAAGATTGTATCAGTCACATATGGGGTTATTCCATGAGGGGAAATTGCGTTGATGTTAGGGGGAGACGGGGGAGCGTAGGGGGAGTTACTTGGAGACAAGCATACAGGATGTTGGATTGGGTTGCAATTAAAAAGCGTGAACATCAAGGCCACATTTTCCTAATCAGAAGGCGAAGAGTGAGACCCCAGGCGAGGCAATTTAGCCGAACAAGACCGGGTGGAATGGAAGAAGGAGGAAGCAGCAAGCGCATCACTTTTTGACCTTTAAGCCCATCTGATGAATTTCTGGTAATTAAGCCGTTTGATTGCCTGGAATTAATGATTTGGATAACTGCCCTTTAAAGGCTGTTTACCTCTCTGTAAATTGAGCCTTTCTGCAAGTCTTGTTTTTGTAAATGTAACCTTTATGGAAATTACTCCATGCACCAAAAGCTTCCATTTAACATCTCTGCAACAGCAGTTCAAAGGGGAGAGGAAAAAGATACCAAAGGCTTATATAACACCCAAGATAGTTCCTTGCCAAAGTAATATTTCCACAGACGCAACACAGAAGTCCCACTAGAACACATACCAGTGGATGCATGTGTGTGTGTTGTGTTTCAGGGGTTGTAACTGCAGGGCTGTATAGCCAGAGAAAATACTGTTGTAATGAGTCCCTCCACCCATCCCCACTCACAGAAAATAGTTTTTTGATTGATCATTTTTACTTAATTTTTACTTCCTACTTGATCTCAATGCTGCTTCAGAGCCTTCTCCCCACATAAATGAATAAATATTTTTGGGGAAAATTATTTTTGCTAACAAATTATGTTTTTGTATTACATTATCTACTCAAAACGTAAGTCTCTAAAGCATCTGGAATGTATACTTTTCTAGTTAGATAATGCAAAGTGCATCCTAGGTTGCTTGGACTTTCTAAATTCTAAGATAAAGTATCATGTCTTGGGGAAACAGAGTTGTACCTTTTACACAAGGAGTCTCTCCTGTACAGTCAATGAAGGTCATATTAGTGACCTGCTCCTTCACAGTCCTCTCAAACCCCAGCAGTGTGCAGGCCAGCTGGTTTAACGCCCTCAGCTGGTGGGAGGTCAAACTGAAGCTTCTATTTTTCATGGGAAGCTCCATTGGCGCTGAGAATGAGAGAAAAATATGTGATTGAAAAATGTAAGACGAGAAAGGAAAATAAACAGTACATATGTCTATGTTGAATGTATGATTTACAGAAAGACAGAGGAATGAGAACCACACTAAAGTTTACAGTTCAGGAGAGGAATAAACAATTTCAGGAAAATAAGTTTTCAACCCAACTTCCAGGCCTACAAGCACTCATCAGAAAACACCCCCTCTACAAGTCTTTTCTTGTACGGCACCTCTTATAAATATCGACCCATTCATGTTTTCCCAATACACCGCATAAACAAAGAGACGAAAATATGCAAAACTTTGCTCCCTGAGAAGTCACACATGCACATCTTCTCTCTTGGCACAAAACTTTTCTCCCCCTAACCCGTCGATGACCCCCTCGGCAAATATGGATTTCCCATTTTGGAGGCTGCCAAAGCCATCACCCGGGGGATGTTCCGCATTAAGCCGGAGAATAGGCGGCTGGGAGATGCGTTGCCATACTCCCAGACACATGCACACATACTTTTGTGTGTCCGCTTAAATGAGCTCCTCCACTGCAAAGGCATTTGGGACTGGATGAGCTCAGTATTAGCCTTGACTCTGAAAGCGCGGAGATGATTGAGCACTGAGAAGAGAGGAAAAAGAGGGGGGGCATTTTCCAATAATTGTAACATTATTGCCGCTGGATCCTAATGTAATTTTGCTATATTGTTAAACAAAATCTGACAATATGACAACACAGTGTCCCTGAGGAGGCCTGGTTTAATCATGCATGAGGTGTGACTCTGAGTGTGTGTTGGCAAATATGCATGTTCTTGTGAGCTTGTATTTTGAGTAAGAGTCGATGAATAGTTGTGTGCTTGTGTTGCGTATGCAAAAGTGTGTTTATGTGCACATAATACAGGTCATTGTGAAAAACTTGATTTGCAGAAGACACTTCTCCACACATTTGCACATGTCAGTCTTGCAGGATAATTGCCACACTGCAGCACACTATGTGTTCACCACCGAATAAGTTTTGACCTCAAGTTTGCAAGTCTAAGTGTATACATGCATTTATGTGCAAGAGTGCATGCAAGAGAGTGTGCATGAGTGTGCAACATCACGTGTGAATAGCTGTGTGATTATTTGGTGTGTATTTGTCTGTGCGTGGATGCATTAATGTGTAAGTGTAATTAAGCTGCATGGGTCCACAGCTCCCCTGTAATGGGGTCCAGTGGGAGAGACATGCTCATACTGCATGTGTACATGAGTGACCTGGCTGACACCCATGTGTCAGCCTTGTTCTCCAGCTTGCACATTCACACACGCACCAACAATCTTGTCTTTTACAGAAGTCACCAGCAAATCAACTGTTTTCTTTGCCTTAACACTGGGGCAAACTAAAGCTGTCAAAACTCAAGAGTAAACAATCTCAACCAAACAAGACAGGGACACATTAGAGAAACAGTAGCTGGATTCTCTAAAGAGCTTTCACTTCAAACACAACCCAACATCTCACCTTCTGTTAGGCATTCATCCGAGCACAGCACACATTAACTTCATCTAGAGCATCAACTATTCCACAGCACCATCTTTGTCCCTCTTATTCCTAACCATTCATTCCATCATGTGACCCCATAACTGCTTCACTTGCTCACCAAGTAACACTCCTATAGCTGAATATGACCTTGATGTTTTGCAATGCTCTGCCTCCACCTCTCATTGAGCTCTGCCGCCCAGGCTATATAGGTATTTATGGTCGTCTCCCTAGCCAAATAGCCTTATAGCTATAGCAGTGTAGTACACAGCCATCTAAACCTCATTATACCTTTGTCACAACAGTGAGGCCAAATGGAGGCTCTCATAGCCGGTTGATGGAGAGGGTGTGCTTAAAAGCACCCAGGTGTGTCATATAGCATAGTGCATGGCATGTCTCATAGAGTCAAATGTGGAAGGGCAGTAACAGGCAGAAGAGTTCAACCAAAGGTCAATGTACTGAGAATCAATAAAGGAGGACTGGTGCTGAAAGCAAAATGATATGTTTATATAAGAGATCCATTATGACAACATAGTGCAGAGGATGTTCTTATTAACAAAGGAAAAATCAATGGTTGGCCTTATTATTGTGATAACCATAAAAGCAGTGTGTATCTTATCAAAAGACCTCAAAGAAAACAAGCATGTTGAGGAATTTGACATTGAACTAAATGTGTGAAAAATGTAACAGGATGTGTGTGGAGGATGGTTTACATTTTATATGGAACAGTGTAAAAAAGAATGTCTGGAAATATCTAACTCTCCAAGTCTACAGTGGCCAGTTTCAGTTTGTAGCTTTTAACAATGACAACAATGTGAGACAAAAAGAAAACAACAAAAAACAGAGCAGGTATTTTTGGCGAGCCATCAGTCTTCTCGTTGTCTGTCTCTCCTGTGGGTTCCACCATCAGCTCCACAGCTCACACTCCTTCTAATACACACACATTGCTCTTGACTGGCAGGAACATAGAGAGAGAGAGAGAGTGTGAGAGAGAGGGAGGAGGAGGAGATCTAGTGGAAGGAAAAGGGTTGGGGATAGGAATGAAAACATGGTGAAGAGAGGGAGGGGCGGGATAAGGGAATTCCCTTAGCAGTTGTTATTGATTCCGGTGTTTACGGGCGAATAGTTTAGTGCCGTTTACAAAACAGAACAGATGCAGCCAGTGAGCAAAAAGGTAAACAATTGCTGTGTGGCGGGCTGCCAAATCCCCAGTCTGATGTATTAAACTCACGGTGAAGAGCATTTCCCCTTTGGCTGCACTTATTGCCACTTCATTTCCTCTTCGCTCACATACACACACTCTTTCTCGCCATCTCCTCTCTTCTCTGTGTCGCTCTTTCTCTCTTCTTCCCTTGTTTATATGAGGGAGGGAAAAAAAAGAGGAAGGGCGTAGGGTGCTTTTTGCCGTCTGGCTATTTTCTGTCCTTCTCTGACCCAAGAGGCCCAGTTCTTCCAAACAGAGCCATTAGTAGGGGGAATTGCATGTGTCTGACATGGCCGAAAACCAATTATTAGACACTTTATACCAAATGATGCCCAAGTCTTTGGGGAATGGGCAATCATGCAATAATTTAGCCACTGATTTAATTTCTCTCTGGCACAGCATCTCGCACTCTCTCTCTCTCTCTCTCTCTCTCATCCTCTCTCCCCCATTCTCTCATTCTGTCTCTCTGTAGTGTAAATCAGACCATCAGGAGGGGTGGTCTGACTCTCTCTTACCACAGGCCTCCAGTCTCTTATCATGTGATCACAATATGCGAAGAGCTTTCTCTGTTTGTGTAGATGTGTGTGATGTAAGCATTTTCTTCATTATATCCAGAAAGATAAGGCAAGGCAATTTTAGAACATGTATTAAACAATGGAAATGTATACTGCTTTACATATTGAATGAAATGCGGAATCAGACAGTTTTGAAAATTATTTTTTTCAAATACAACAAAGTTATGTTGTATATCGGTTTTTATTAACACAATATGGGTACTTTATTAGTAGGCTAACCTACCTGGCAAGAGACAATGATCTTACTGGGAAAAACCGGTGTTATTTCCCGTCTGGACATAAGGCTTTTCATTACACGTTTAAGATGACAAGAAACTGGTTAGAAAATCCTGAGAAACATCAACATTTTTAGCCAGGTGCTCTACTTTAAAAAACAGGGGATGACATGTGACATGGTCACTTTCCATGATAGAGCTCTTTCTGCTTTGGCTATATTTACATAAAGCCCATGTTTGCACATTTTTACATTTATTGGTTATTTCCTGACACTGCAGGTTGATAGTCATCATAAAAAAACCTATCTTGTATAGGATATCATCATATGTTAACCCCTCCATAACATTGGCATACTCATGACTGGCTTATAAAGCATTCATATTAAAGCAGTGGATCAAATGCATTCTTCCTCCTTGTCAAACCTTGCTCTATCCCTACACATATTGTGGATAAGGGGCTGTGTTACAGAGGTCTAGTAACCAACTCCTTTCCTTCCAACTCAAAACTAGCAGCCCCCCCCCTCCCTTTTTTCAAACTAGTAGTTCAGAAAAAGTCAAGTAAAGTCACTTGAGGCAACTTAACAAGCTTTGTGCTTCATCTTTCATAGAAGTACTCATCAAGACATAAAGAGACTTGAATTTTGACTATTTACAATATTTAACATCAATGTTGCCATTCTACACATTGTACTAGACTCATCTTAAAGTTAATTTACAGCTGCATTCCCTTGGCAGGTAATTTATTAAAATTTACATAGGTATAAAACATCAAAGACAAACTAGACTATTGCACATATATCACTGTAGCACAGACCCGTAAAATATATTTTTTAAATTCAAAGCCAAGATGTAAAATTCAGTTTGTTTTTTAAAGCTGCTGATAGAACAGCACGTTTTAATGTCTTAAGGCATGGGGGTTTCACTGAGTTGTGGCTTTCACAGAGAAAGCTGACTACCCAAAGACAGTGCAATGGAAATATACAGAACAATCTCTTGTTGAAGATATTCTTCTATAGGTGTTAAGACCATTTTCCCAGAAGCATATAGATATTGATGGGGACCAAGAACTGACCCTTGTGGAACACCACAGGGTAAAGTATTGTTTTTTTTTCTTTTATGTTTCTGCTCATCTTACAGAAACACAAATGTTAATGTTATGGACTCACCATATAACAATAACATAACAACAAAAAAACAGTAAACATCAAAACTCTCCTTCAGTGGTCACTCTGTGATTTTCTTTATAACCTGTGTTGTGCTTTGTTGAAACAGATGTTAACCAACATACGCAGAGGTGGACATATCAATAATGACTAAACCAAGCCTGTGTATGTGCAGGTTCATTCTTATCTCAATTCTTTTTTCTTGCGTCCATGTTCTCTGTGTACCTGTGCCTTCTACTGTACTCATAGGGTGTCATGCCGGGTTGTGCGGGTGCCTTTGGCTAGGTCTATGCATGTATTTGTGTGTAAGTGGAGAGGCTACGAACCCCTGTAGACCTCCTGCTAGGCCATGTGACAGCTGGGGTCCTCCGCTTCTGTTGCGGCCCACTGCTCACTCAGACAGCGTTATTATGGGAAGCCTCCTGCAGTGATTCACCCTGACACATGCACGCACACATACATACACTCAAATGACACAAGCTTTAGTCTCTTGTGGCCCTTTTCCTGGGTGCTGTCCAACCAGGCCACATCAGGGGCCACCTGCCCTTCACAGAAGGGGAAAGTAGTAATACTTGATATCTCAATTAACTTGCCTTCGGAAATAAGGCCTTTCTGTGGCGATGGTGTTTTAGCGGAGGCATAGACGCCAATAAACTTTGTTTTTCTGTTCTCCTCAGTGTCAGTTTTTGTGTCTACTTTCTTTGTGGTGAATATTGTCATGACTGTGAGATCGGGGGCCAAGATATATCTGGCTTCCTCGATGTACTTGAACCAAGCAGTCAGTATGAAAAACATTGAGGAATGTATTGTCTTGATGGAAACATTTCATTAAAACCCACTCGTGCCTAGTGCCCTTGTTCACGTTAATGTTCACAGGCCCTCAGCGAATCAAGCTGAGTCTTCATCACAAAGTGCTGGCTGCTCTCAATAAACCAGCCATGTTTGTTTGCACTTTCTCATTTGAAGGTACCAGGAAAATGTTCATATCCTTGAGTTGTTCAAGAGTGGCACACAAAGGCTATTGTGACAATGCGGGAAAAAATAAATGGCAAGCATAATACACATTCTCAAGGGCCATATTTCACTGGAACCATGATTTAGAGAAAATGTATGCAGACACTTACACACCCACATAGTTAATAATCAAGTCTCATTAAAATTAGTTTAAAAAAAAAAAAAACATTTGTGTTGTGTCTTCCTGAAACCGGGTCTGTTAATCCTCTACAAGGACTGAGAGACAGTAACATAAAGAAGCAACATCCTTATAACAGAAGAATCATTAAAAAATACTTAAAACATAATAACACAACAGCATGCGTGTGCACACCCCTTTCTGTCAATGTGTATAAAGTCAGACTGAGATATGATCTGGTGAGGAGCTGCTCTTAATAAATAGTAACAAACGCTATTCCAAAGTAGCATCAATCCCCACAAGCACCTTCAGCGTCTCAGCTGAGCTATCTTGCGTCACTACAGAACCTCTATCCCCTGCTGAAAAGTGTTTTTTCTAAGAAAGAGTTCAAAGAGCTAGAAAGGGTGAGGAGAGGGGGAAGCATTGGGGGTGAATATGCTTGTTATACATATTCTAATTCAATTCTTTTTTATCTAAAGGGAGCTGCAGACATCATCATATGGGGAAATTAGTGGAAGTGGTATTCAAATCGGTGCTATCAGAATGGGGTTGCAGAGTGTTTGAACAGAATTTCACAACCTCTTCTTCACCCCTGTGGTCGATTGTTAGGGAATAGATTGTATGTGTGTATGCAGAGGACTCGGAACGAAGGCTTTTGATGTTCTATAAAAACATGGATTGCTTATGCATGCATACGTTTGAAAATCACCAATACCATATGGAAATGTAATGATGCATTTTTAAAAGGGTATTAAATGATTCTTGATCACACAATTTTTGTAAGTTAGCCAGAAATTAGTGTGCACAGACACACTTACATGTGCTCAAAAACAGCTGGGCAGATATGTTCACATGATACATACTCAAAGGTGATTGAGAACACGTACCATACATATCGTAACCAATTATACGTACACAGCAACAAAGAATCAGATTCAATCCAGGCTAAATATAAGATTAAGAAAAATGTGCAACTGCACTATACAGAACATAGCTCTCTGTTTTTGTTTCTTCTTCGGTGTCAGGGGCTTCTCAAAGCATGAAATCATTCTAACATCATCCAAAGCTTATGCAAATTCAGGTCACTTATGTTTAAAATAGAATAAAAAAAAGAGAATAAAAGCATCTAGCTTGATTGTTGAGAGAAAAATATGCTGTTTTCCTTAATATGTTTAATCTAATGTAGCTTCAATTTTGAATAACAAAGAAGTTTAAAATATTTGACATTTCCTCAAAATCACTGAAACTGTAACTGCTGTATATGAAAAAGTTAATTTCATTATTAATGTCATTTTGGAAAAAGAAACACACTCATATACAGTGACACACACACACATGCAGACATGCCCGCCCGCTCCCCCGCAGACTCAGTCAGGTGTGTTAGTGAGGTTTAAAGCCTGTATTGTTCCTGACCAGCCAACCTGTCTAGCACATTTCCCAGTCTCACTGCTCACCCCATTACACTTGGAAAACTGCAGGAAAATGGAAAAAGACAAGAGAGAAAAAAAAAGCGAGAGGAAGTGCCGTCGGAGAGAAAAGGGGAAAAAAGGGAAAGGGGGAGGGAGAAAAAAGATGGCTGAGACCCTTCACATCTGTCTCAGTACAATGTCAGAGCCTGCCTTTGAGTCGGTGGGGTTAAAAGAGGAGGGAGATCTCGCTGTGAACACTGTTAAATGGTTCAGTGGTTTGACAGTGGCTGATGCTACAGACAGCACGTCTCCCCTGGGAGCCCGCACAGTCTCCCAGGCATGGCTCTTATCAAAATATACCTACCGCCTGCCCTGCTGCAGAAATAAACAATAACACAGCGGGGAAGGAGGAAGAGATCCAAGTCATTGGGTGCTTATGAAAATAGAATAATTTTCTTTCTTTTTTACCATTGTCATTATTGTCTTGACAATTATGGGCGTAGCATACAGTATAGACAGTTAAGTGTGAAAGCAGATTACGCATTAATGTTCAATCCTTGGCTCTTAAGGAGCCCCGGGTGTTTAGGTGGTGGATATTCGGCTTTTTTTTGGGGGGGGGGGGGGGACTTAAAACACGAACAACAAAAAAATGTATTCCCAGTTGTATCCCTCAAAGCTGTGTTGCAGCTGATAGTCAAACACACACATACTCACACACTTAAAGCAAGCACAGGCAAAACTGCTCCATTTTACCATCATTACACAGCACGGGTCCCCCGCTCCCTTTGGAGCCGTGTTCTGCCTCCGGTGCTACATTTGACGGTTTGTTGAGCGGCACGTAGGTGTGTAGCCTCCGCCGCGTTACGTGATCAAACAGCCCAACTGACGCATGGCCAATTATCCTGGCTGCCTCCTCTCATCTCACATTTAAGGAGAGGGAAAGTAAAAACCAGAGAGGGAGATGGGAAGAGAGAGATTGAGGGAGGGAGAGCGGGTGCAAAAGACGCGAGGCTGGTGGTGTGTTTATCGAAGAATGGCAGATGTAAAAGCACTCCTCTCCCCGATCCGCAGGGAAGCTGACATGTGCACCATTTTTGAAAAAGTAAACAATGGCTCACATCCTTTACATTTTTTTTTGTGAATCTTTACCCCCAGCAAGCTGTAAATAGGCCAATATGAAACAAACAAAGAGAATATGTTGGGAATTAAGAATCGAAAGTGACACAGCGCGTGAAGGTCCGCGCTCTTCTCTTGTCAGAGTAAACAACATCACAGCGACACATTCTGCTTTTTGGCAAATATTAAAAGTACCTCTTCAAATTCCTTTTTCTGTCAAAGATCCATTTCGCTATGAAACAAGGTCGACAGAATGTTGAACCATGCTCAAACCCTTTCTGGAGAGTTCTTTCAATGTGGCTGTATCGTTCTATTACACTAAGAAGGTTAAAACAAATCAATTTCCCTTTTCCCACTATAAGAGCATGAGAACGGGTCAAGGTGTCTAGCCTTGTCATCTTTACTAAACTTTGTTTGGTTTAGTTTAGTTTTCATTTGAGAGGAACTTGCATTGAGACAACAGCATGCAGTTCCAACTATTCTCCCATGTGGCACAGTGCTCATTGCCATAGGTTCAAGGTGTAGGAGTGAATGAACAGTGGCTTACACACACAGTCGACAGACCTTGGATTTGGCACAGACATTTCCTTGGACCAGGACTCGTCACAGTCATAGATAAACTATGTGGTAAATAGTGTTTAGAGGTAGCTTCTAAAGGAGCCTTGGCCCTGGAAGTGCTGCTTTTGTCTTTTTGTTGGTAAGGAGGAAATTGAGGCAGACAGGAAAGAGGGCAGTAAAAAGAAAGCAATTACAATGGGAACAGCAGTTACTGACAATCTCTTACAGAGGCCTTGGCTCTGGCACAGATCACTACACACCGCAACTGAAAAGTAACAGAAAAGTAAAAATGGTGAGAGAAAATTGTAAGCCTTTATTGGGTAACAGTAGGGAGCAGGAGGAGAGGACTGAAGTTTAGATTCAGAGAAAAAAGCTGTAATTGCCATCTGAATAAAGACAAATACAAATATCGACACACAAGGAGAGCGGGAAGAAAACAAAATGAGCAGAACATGTAAAATTACCATTTGATTAGAAAAAAATGTAGACAAACCCACTTACCTACAGTCGCCCGAGATCTTGCTGAATATTTCTTGATCTTGCTGCCGAGCGTGGTGTTGTCCCTCAGGGCCGTTTCACATTCTCTCTCCATCAAGGAGGCCAGTTCTTGAGCCACAGTGCTGAGGTAGGCTGCATTTATAAAACCCAGGATGGAGTGCGGTTCTGCAAGTCTTGAAAGGACATGGAGCTCCTCTGTCAAGGCCTGGGTCAGAGCTGGGACCGCAGAACGAAAGCCAACAGCCAGTCTGTCAAAACCAGTCTCACCACCGGGGCTTGAGGTCAGAGCAGAGAGTAGAAGAACCATCACAGATTGGCTTCTCAAACCCTGGATAATAAAATCAAAATATAGCTCTGTAAAATCATAAATTTACTATTGTGTCATATTTGTACAGCGTTTCAATAAAACAACCAAATCACACTTAGCTGTAGTCCGGATATCCCTTGTACGTTTAAATATCAGTTATTGATATTGTGGAATATTTATCAGGAGTGTTTCATTAATGCATTAACATTAGCATACCACACCTGGTAATGTGAAAGCACCTCTGACTCAGGGTAAAGAAAGAACAGCTGCTGCAGACAATGGACCCGCTCAATGATGGACAGAGTGGAGATATGTTCTGGGCTGCGAGAAGACAGCCGGTCCAGCAGGTGGCGGCGCAGTTGGATACGCACATCATCCCATGCCTCCTGATACTTAAAGAAACAACACAATGGAAGGTAAATTGCAAAAAATACACTGATAATCCATAACAGTCAATCAGAGGGTATCTTAATAGTCATCTTTTGGCATGAAAATTGACATCATACTGGTGTAATAAAGCCTAGACAAGTAAGTGTGTCAATATTTTGATTCAAGGTTCAGATTGTCCGTTAAACGATATTTCCGTGCCTATACATATATGTTAGGCCCAATAGGTTGTTTTAGTTTTATTCTGTCCATAATGGCCAAATGAAAACCCTTTTCTAAATCAATTACAATTGAATTGACAATGGACAAAATTCCTTTAGTGCATGTTTTAAATTCCAAAGTTCAGGTGAAGCTAATATGCTGGCTCATAATAATATTGCTTAAGTTGACATTGCTCAAGAAAAGACACTGATTTCAAAACTACATAGATTACCTCTAATGAGACATCATCTCTGACTGTATGTACCAAGTTGACTGAGGAGGTGTTCAGTTGAGGATGAACGGAGGATGAGGTGGAGAAGGTTGAAGGGGTACAAGGAAAGCAGACACCACACTGGGAGGACAGATTCAGCAAGAATTGAAGGGCCGCCTCCTCTTTGCCCTCCTCGTCAGACCTCAGGTACTGTTGCTGAGTGGAACAGAGGGAGAACAGTGATCTCAATATTACTGTAGAAAGAAGAAAACTATCTGAGGTTAGCAGCTGTGAAGACTGCAGGACAAAATGGCCTTTCATTAGACACATCACAATACTGCAGAGCTGACCTGAAAGGTCAGAATATGGATTTTCCTGATATAAAAGTTATGATAATATTTGCAGACCAATCCATTAAGTATGAGAAGAGCTACCTCCTTAAATCTAGAGGTGTTTTTTTAACAGCTCATGCATAGATAGCTAAGTGTTAATAATGTAATGTAATGTTATTTCAATTCATTGGATCATTAAGGATACTTGGTAGTATCAAAGCATATTTATACAATCTTCCTCATCAGCATTATCACAGTTAGCGGTCTAGCTTTGTTATCAGTGAAATAAGAAAGTAATGTTATTCTTAACATTATCATCATCAGTCAGTGTCAAGCTGCCCCGATGTATTACCAAAGCTTTGAAGAAGTCCATGAGCTCTTGATGTCCTGTGGAAACGGGCCTTAGACTGTTATGCGCTCTGAGGTTTAGCCACTGCAGGCACTCTGTCGGGCTCGGTGGACGCTCGCCTATCCGGGAGTCTCCCATTTTGGCCTGGAGCTCCTTTAGCTGCTGTTCAATGCTAAGACAAAGAAAGAAACATTGTGTTAGTTGTGAGAGCTAAACACTCTGAACGAGTATCCATTTCAAGGACAGGGTACCAGAGAAAAGCACAATGCCGCATTTTTGTAATAGTAGAAATTGTGTGAAAAATACCAAGGTTTTGGAAAACAGGAAGGTATAAAAACACAAAAAAAATGTAAAATGTTGAACCTAATTTTGTCTCAGCTTCTCAGAGTTTCAAGCTAGAAAAAGTCAGCTTTGACCATATGACTGCTGTGGATGAGATCTGGCCCATCTTATATTCTCCTATATGCCATGTTTTCCAGCATTCAGTTGTTCCCATTAATCTAAACAACTTTTTAACCCAGCTGTGATTGAAAAAAAGTGTTTTGACTGTCCCGACAGTGTCTCCAATTTGAAAGGAGACTCTCAAGAGATTATACAAACCCAATAAATTCTATCGAACCCAACTATAAACACTGCTGCAGCAACACAAGACTAACACGCAGTCATCCAAACACATGGACCCCATAGACACCATGCTGAAGATACACATGGACCTACACACTCCATCACGCTTAACTCTCCTTCACTGATTCAGTGTCCGCACCATGAGATGACAGACACAGAAGCATCAACAGTAATGAACACAGACATCAATGTATCAGTGTGTGTGAGTGTGTGCTAAGCATTTGGCGTGAAGTGGTGTTACAGGCAACGGCAGGCATCTGAGACACACACTACTTGCTGCTCACGTCTTACTCTTCCCCTTGACACACACACACGCACACACCGACACACAAACATGCACGCACGCACACACACAGCTCTTTTGATTTTAACAGGCTGCATCAGCTATTCCGCTTCCCCTTTAATATGACGGATTAGAAATGACATCTTTGAGCTCGACATGTTTAGTCATTTCCATGCAAATCAATGCATATATATTTGGCCGTGTAAGGCAGTGTGTAAGTGTGTGTGGGTGTGTGTGTGTGTTTGTGTGAAAAGGGGCTACATACCCGCTTAATTAAACATGTTATGGTTTTGTGAATACTGTGATTGTGTTCACATGTTCTTTGTCTGAACGTGTCTGTGGTAAAACATACAGGAAACATAACGAAATATTTCTTATCTTCACATTTAACTAAATATGTAAATAAAATACCAATAACAAACTTGATTTGCTGCAGACCTATACATTCTTGTATATGTGTCTGTATTCATGGTACAGGGCCAATGTGTCATTTCCCCATCAGACAGCTCATCCCGTACTGCAGGTCTATAAACCACCTCCTGCCTGCTCCTGGGCCATGAACGCATCCAGATGTCTCACAATGGCAACACATTAAATAACCGTTCAATCTGACACACTTTGCTTTCAGAGGGGAAAACGCAGGGGGATAAAATGTTATAGACTGTTACAAAACCGTTATCCTCTAGGTTCAACACTATCATTCTCTCTGTCTCTCTCTCTCTCTCTCTCTAAGATAATGTCACTTTTAGTCTCTTGACACCAACTTGCTGACTGATTGAAACCTTGATTGTAAAGCAATTGCAAAACTACCAAACTACCATTAAAAAAGGTATTTAACATTTGTTTTCTTACCTTACCCTGTGTGTGTGCCTGCGTGTATGTGTCTGCCTGTTTTTCTGCACTGCTTAATTGATTATTTTATTTGAAAGAAATTGCCCCAACGTTTGACAGATTGTGTGGGTGCAGAATCCCTTAACTGTGCTCGCCCAAAGCTTCTAAGATGTAAAACACAAGCTTCGGCAAGGTCAAAAACATAAACGGCATGGCTGAGAGTTGGCTGAGGGTGTAGGGCGTAAAAACAAAAGACAACTTTTAACAACACAAAACTGTTTATTTCTTTGTGTTATCTTTGACCAATCCATGGTAACGTAAGCCTCTTTCCCACATGCACTACTGAACATTTCTAGAACAGGACATTTCCCAGAGTTGTCCTTCTACACATTGGACATATTTGTAATTTAGACTAAAGAGTGAAAAAGAAGATGCTGGCAAACAGGAAAAATGTATGAAGCAGCTTCATTACTGCTTCATACACACATTACTTCATGCATGAAGACTGAGCCTGCCTCGCAGTGGTCTCAGGATGTAAACGTCATCATACCTGCACACTCACTTGAATATCACCTTCTGTGTTTACACATCCGCTCATCCTGACTTTGTGCAGAAATCTTACTAGGAGGCTTGTCATCAACGGTCCGGATAGGGTCAGGGTGAATAATGTCCTTATGGTTCAAACCATTTACTTTATATTTGTAACACACCCGACCCCCAAACATGTGGGACAGTTTGCAGTGTGTGTGTTAAAGGGGCTCTACAAATCATTTTGTTTATTTTTGTTTGGAGTTTGTAGTTCTCACTAGAATCAATGTGACGTTAAGAAATGTAAAAAGGAATGACGAATTAGTTTATGTCACATGACATGTTTTACAATGACATCTCTGTAAATTAAATGGCAGCATGTGTGTTTATGGTACGTCATAAAAAATGGATGTTCATTCTGGGCTCCACCCCAGGACTTCACACAGACAGCAGGTTTAGAATGGGCTTCCATCTGTAGCTCACTTTTCACCGACTCTCTGATGGTTATTAAAAGCAGGAAATGTAAGTGGACTACATTTGGGAAATGAACTTGATGGCTTATTTTCTGTTAGAAGCTGGATTAAACTTCCCGGGACCTCTCTTGGTTACAGCAGCAGCACAAGCCTCCTCAGGTACATTCTCCATCCTTTCCTCCACAGTTTTTTTTTTTTCTCTTTCTATCGCCAATCTCTCTCTTCTCTCTCCCTGAAACTCGTACTTTCCTGATTTTCTTTACTCGATCCTTTCAATTACCTCTCCTTAGGGCCTTCTCCTGTAAGTTATAAAGTCAATGTGGATGGTCTGTGTCAAGAAGTCCATCCAGCTCTCTACAATGTTGCGACCTTTGGCCTGCCAGTGGAAAAGCTACCTGCAGCCTAATCAACTCGGCAGGATTAGCTCGGAACATGATGACTTCCCCCTCCAACAGCTCAGACACTGAGCAAAGAGACAGAGCGGGAATGAGAAAAGAGCAGGGTAAAAAACACGTAGAAAACAGAAATAGTCGTGGAAAATAAAACCACTCCAGTTTCGGAGTAAAGACGACAATGGGCAAACCTGTAATGGCAAAAACACCGGAGCAGAACTCAACAAAAGAGCTGCAGAATGAGAAGAGAGGCAGAGGAAACCAGGAGGAAAGCATTCTTTAGGCCTCTTGACAAACATGTCAATCATCTTACCCTAACACATATACACTCACACTTACACTTTCACTGCCAAAGTGAAATCTAATTGTTTTTCAGACCGGCCTAGCTTGACAGTCGACACCGCAATGGTGCCCCCCCCACCCCCCCACAACCTTCACCACCGCTGAGAGAGAAAGGGAACAACCGGAGGTCTTTTATTAGATATGATGGCACATTTCACAGCTCTGTGACTTACAGAAACCCAATCCCGCGATTAGTCAGCGCTTTGACGTTATCTTAAGTTCCTTGTCAGAATTAATTTAGTGTGGGTGGGCTGCTGTGGGGCTGTCTGTCTGTCGCGCTCTGCTCTCTGTGCGTGCCTACAGGAGGTGGGGAGGGGAGGCATCGGGGGCAGGCATGAAGATCTCTTTCAAGCCTCAGCTCCAGTCAGTGCCAAACCGGCCGCCTGAGAACTAAATATCTCCTCCATCAAAGGGCCCCATTCTGCGAGGGGGAAAGGGAGTGAATGGGTTTGAATGAACAGGCTGAAAACAGATCCCGTGCTGGCCAAGCCTGTCGCGCACTTAGTGCCCTGAGCCCCCAAAGCCAGGCCAATGATACCGGAGAAGAGATACAGCTGATATACTAACTTAACACACGTGTCACGCACAGCTAAACACAAAATCAACTACATGCTGCGAAGGCTAGAGATCAGTATTTGTGTGCATTGAAAAGGAACCTTGCACGATATTGTAAAATTCTGCACAATCCTGACACATACAGAATCAAATTCAAAACTACTGATATTTAAACCTGATCAAGATTGGCAGGCCAATAGTAAAGCCATTTGCCTTGCCAGTATGAAACCAGAGGCCAGTGTGCAGTCTCCAGGCCTGTGCTGACACTTCATTAGAGGTCTTTTACTGGTGGTCCGACCCCCAAACTCTGCACCGCTCTCCTCTGTCCCATCTGATGAAAACTGATGGATTACAGCATTTCAATTTGGTGGAGCAGGCTCTGTTGTCAGCCTATCTTAATCTCCTGCAATTAGGAAGCAGCTCTTAGGCAGATATGTGACATCCGAGAACTGGGAGCAGGTTGAAGTCTTTCACGGTTGTGTCCTGGCTCCATCTCTCGGCTTCCCTTCCTTTCCTCTACTTCTGTAATTTGTCCCACTGATAAGTCAATTAGGCAGCAGGTGAATAAGCTGTAGTTGCTTGTGGTTGTGTGTGTGTTTGTGTGTGTGTGTGTGTGTGTGTGTGTGTGTGTGTGTGTGTGTGTGGGGGTGGGGGGGGGGGGGGATTATTGTATGTATCTGGAGCCCTGGTTGGGGCAAAAAAAGAGAGGCCTGGCTAGATTTTGTCAGCCTGGATACCTGTCCTGAAGAAGTCTGGGAGGAAGTTGGATGCAGCCTGACAGACAATGACCAGTGGTCCCCCCCATGGCGAGAGGAGGATTGCCTTATTTTTAGCCCCATTCTCCATTATCTGGATGCTTTGTTCTCATAATGGTTATCCCTCTCCCATCTGCAGGAACACAAAATAACCCTTTAATGCTTAGAAAGCAGAAAAATGGCCAGGCCTTCGGTAATAAGCCTTGAATTACCTACCCAAGGGTTTTCGTTTCAAGATGTGGAATCTTCAATTATTATGTTCCCATTTAGAAGAAGGAAGGAAAGAGAGAGAGAAAGACAGAGAGAGAGAGAGAGAGAGAGAGAGAGAGGGAGAGAGAGAGTCGAAGACATGAGTCCCAGTCAGACACTAATGGTGCCAGAGTGAGGCTTTGTTCACTTGCTACATTTAGTCTGTCCTTCATCATCTGCCCTCAGCCTCACAACGCCAAAAACGATAAAAGACCTGAAATATAGATTTCTCTTTTTCTTCTCCCCCTGATGTCTCTCTTTTCATCACTTTGTTTGTGCTCTCCAACTATCCCTGTGTGCCATCAATGACAGATGTCTAAATTTCAGTCTTCAGGACACAAAATCTAATCTCAGCTGTTACATAAGATTATTCCAGAAATTAATAGAAATGAAAAAGATTCATCCTTTTATGTAATCAAACACTTGACAACAAAGTCAGAACCAATGTTAGATATATATTTTTTAAAGTAGATACTGTATATATATTTTTTTTGATCAAGTTTGATCATGCCCTTTCTCAATACAATCTAAGAAAGAGAAGTAGAATGTAATCACAGAAGATAACATTTGAGTGAAAGGTGAGAACAATGTTAAGTGGATCCAAACACACACATTTGATGGTATAAAAACTAAAATGCGCACTCGCACAGAAAACAGTTTGATATCCTTATATTTATACTGCACATACATTTGTACCTACATTTATTCACTCCTGGCAATCCAGATTATGAAGAGAATTCAGGCTTAATAATACAGCAGGTCTCCTACACTGCTAAAGTACTGTATATGTTTGAACTAAGCCTTGAATATTTTCTTTGTTGAAGTCATAGTGTGTATGAACCTGCAGTATAGTGAGTATCATATCTGTGTGTTTCTACTTGTACATGAAGGTCAAAGCTTGCACTACGCATTGTGAAATGTGTCAGAACTTTACAAACTGTTCTTTGCCAAAACTTCCCTTCTGACTCTTATTTTACAGTCTTTTATGATCAGATTGTTTGACTATCGTTTGGGTACAAGAACACAGATACTAGTCTTTTTGATCCCTCTGCACTGTTGCCCTTCTGAATTTTAAATGAAGGCTTTGTTAGACACAAGGCCAAGAGGAACTTCTCATAATTAAGATTTTCTTTTTAAAATCCATTCACTACTGCCAAACAGAAACATCTTTTCATTCTCTATTGAAAGAAATTCCTTCACATTTGATTTAAATCTTCAACGCAGGTTCAAAGTTGAGATTTTTGCATTCCGGGCAGTAAGGGTTTTTCTTAAGGCTCACAACACATCACCTCTAAGCAAACTGTGTTTACTATTCACTTTTGACATCAGTTTTCATTGTGAATTTCTAAAAAACTAAAAAATATGACTGGATTAATAGATGCCTTCACGAGAGGGAAGAGAGTTAGTTAGAAGAAAAAGAAAGTGAAACACACTGAAAGGGATACTTCACCCATTTGCATTAAGCTTTGTATCATTAGAAACCTGGTAGTATTTTTGAATGGTCGTGAATCCCGCCCTCATTTTCCCCTGAGATGGGAAATCTTTGTATTTCTAAGTCTGAAAAAGAGCTTCCAGTGACGCAAAATGACAATTTTTGCGTCACTGGAAACTGTTGCGGTTAGCGGGGTGAAACTACAACGCTAGTTCCTCATATTTTAGACCACTGAAGCTACAGACCAATCACAGATCAGTGGGTGGGAACTCACTCCCAAAATCGAAACTTAACGTCCACCATATTTCTTGGAATCTATGCTAACAGGATCTATGGAGAAAACTGATAATGGTGGAAAAATATAAATATAGCGGCGAGACGGCTGCTCGCCGGGAGCCCAGCCGCCGGGATTTCTGATTCTGAACTAGAGGACCTTAGTGGGAGTGACCTGCTGTGCTGTGCATTCTGGGATTTGGTGTTTTTCATCCACATGAGCCAAAAAGACACTTTCTGCCTTTTCTCGGCCAAGAAGGCACCAACTTCAAAATTTATTTCACATTTCTACGACATATATGACCCAATGTCAATACAGATTCATGTTTCAACGGGTGAAGTATCCCTTTAAGAAATCATGGGTTCAGTCTTTTGGCCTTTGAATTGGATTGTATAATACTACCGTTTAAATAAGATGGCATACCAGTGTAAACTATTTAACTGGTGTTTTTCAAGTCCATCTCAAATTAACCTTGCAAGTGTCATAAAAAAAAACAGAGCCTGACTACACATCTTCACTGTAAGCCGTCTTTCCCCCTTACTCTTTATCCACAATGAACAAGTTCTGCAGAAGTGAGGAAATAAAATCCATCACAATAAACACGCGGGAGCTTTGATTATGTTTGTCGAGGTAATTGTTAAACATTCATTTTATTGTGCCTGTGATTTCCTTTCAGACTAAATTGTGCATTGTATCGCACTCCACTTTCTGTCATTCAACCCGAGATCCAAAGAAAGAAGTGGGAGACCCTGCCAGATAATAATCCCATAAAAGAGGCTGCTTTAAAAACTTCACTGTCGCGTCTGTGTCTTCTTATTTGGGATGCCTCTGTCAGCTGGGGGAGTGCTTAATTTCAATCTGGCTTTCAGATCCTAAAGTTTAGACACTAAAGGTGTTTTAAAAAAAAGCAAGAAAGGGGGATTAGGGGAGATTGGAAGAAAATTATAAAAGTAGAAATGGCATAACTATTACCATTTCAGGTTAAAAAAAAAAACAAGATCAAGAGGGAATTTAAATGAATGCTTTTATAACTCTGACTGACCTGTTGGCATTAAGATTTAGTTTCTCCTCTGTGTCTTTAAGTAGCTGTTCAAAATCTGATGCACTGGAAACCCCTGGAACCAGCAGCTCCACAAACGCATGGTCTTCAGGGAAATCCCCCGGCCACTCCATGTTTCTAGAGAAAAATAAACAGATAGGTGACCTTACTGTATGAAATGAGAAACACTACACATGACATCTTTCAGTTTATAAAAAATGTAATGAGAAAGACAGCACTGGTGTTAGGATTAAATCAACAATTAAATAATAGAGATCCGGAGGGTTTTTATTATCACAGCTGTCTGTCAAGAAACTAAACACATCCTACACATCCTACACACACACACACACACACACACGCACGCACGCACGCACACACGCACACACGCAAACACGCAAACACGCAAACACACACACACACACGCACGCACACACACACACGCACACGCACGCACACACACACACACGCACACACACACACACACACACACACACACACACACACACACACACACACACACACACACAGTCATGCAGACTGAAGTAATTTGAAGTTTCCTCAAACAGGAGTATTATTAGGGGACACAAATCAATTGCACCAGGAACACCTGCAAATAAGGAAGCTTATCATCAACAAAAGCAGTTTCTTCCCTCAGATCCCCTGATCAAAATGCATTGCCTCAGCCTCTCACCATTTCCACCTCCTGACACTACAGTGAGTTAACACAGGAAAAAAAAATAGACCAAATAAATAAACAATGAGGTGAGGTGCACTTCAGTCAAGGCTTTAAATAAACAACTCATCTCCTGCCAGAACTGAGGGCCCCCCCCCCCCCCTCCCCCCACCCTGTGGTGCTTAACGCTCATGCTAACAGCCAATCCCACGCCGGTGCTGCGTTGCTGGGTCTCATATCAACATTGTCATCAACGTGAGTCAAGTGGAAGGTAATGGAGAGTGTCTGTGTCAATTTGGCTTTCTCACACTCCTCCGCCTCTCGCCCCTTTTCCTCGTCATCTGCTCTGATTTTAATAATCCCTGTCAAACTCCAAACAGCTCCCCGCACTGCGCTCCGCTTCTTCGCCGCTGCACACAGTCTGTGCCACTCTCCCTGACAGGGCAGACAGGAAGCTCAACTTTCATTTAGCCTGCACAAAGGGAGGCCTGTCCAGCTGGACAAATATTATTTTCCTCTACTGACAGCCTCACCAGTTAAGCTTGTCCTTTATTATTTCTCCCTCTCTTCTTCTCTCTTACTGTTTCCCCTCATCATCATACTCCCTCCACGCCGCTGTTCGAGAAGGCAGCCATTGCTAAAAGGGAAGAAGATTTTAAATCCATGGATTAGGAACTCAATATTGTAATTATATGGGCCGAGCCAGACAAGCGGTTTTAAATAGTGTCTGTTTATGCCTCTCTTTATGTGTATGAAAGACAGACAAAGCAGATGGACAGCAGGTCTGAATGTGTACACTGTATGTCTTCTGGGTGTTTGCCTCCTGGTCTGCCGACAAATCATCTGTTATCTTAACCACGAGTGTGTTACATGTGAGTGTGTGTGTGTGTGTGTGTGTGTGTATATATGTCAGGATTCTCCAAGCAGCACACAGGGCCTCATTAGTACTAGACTTTAAATCATCTGGTCTCCATTGTCTTGTCATTAGCTCTTTACAAAGCAGATGTTGGAGGAGCCCCTGTGTGTTTCACAGTGTTGCAACAGGGACAACTGGGCCAGGCACTGAGACATCCACTCCACATCTATTAGAACATGGGAAGGAACAGTCTCTCACACACACACACACTCTTACACAAACATCACTGTCCTCGCTCTCTTGCCGCTGCCTGTCTACCCCAGCCAGGCAAACACACAGGCCCATTTACAGTAATGAGTTTGTCCTGAAATATTTAGCGGCGCGTCCCCCAGGCCACCGCTTTAAAGCCACTTAGAGCATGTCAAGTTAAAGTCAACATTATTTTAAAAGGGGTACCTAACAGTCGGCTGTGGAGGAAACATAATAAATTAAATAGGTGCATATTCTGAGATCACAACACAGCTGAGAACTATCTGATGCATGCCCAGGGGGGAGCAAGGCTTCAATGTGAAAACATGCACTCCTGCTGACATGCACTGTTAAGACTGATTTTGTTTTCCTGCACAATGAGTCTTGTCTATGTAGTGATAGGCTTTAGCCTCATAAGACTTGATACAGTGACAATTCTGCTCAATTTAATACGCCCTTACTCTTGTTAAATAATATATCGGCCACTTTTTATCTTTACCACAGGGAAATGTGAGGCGATAATATCTTCCTTAAAAACACTTATGACTGTGCAAGAACCTGGCGTCATCATAATAAATACCTACGTGGTTAGCCTACACTGAGGGGAGAAATAGCATAATTCATGACTTTAATCCTGCGTGAAGGCAATGAGTCAAATGCAACTACTAACATTATTCAACATTATTAGGCAGTTCATATTTTGTAGCTCAATGCGTCCCAAATGATATCATACAGGAAAGCAAAACACTCCTCTACTAAAGTGCGTACTACAGGAGAACTTACACAACAACCTCTTAAACATAAAGTTACATGGTATTATTATTATTATGATTGTTATTTGTCCAGTTTGTATGTTGTGTCTTGACTGTGATTGCAGCTGCTGTTAAGGTGTAATTTCCTGCAAAGGATTAATTAAGTATCCATTTATCTATCTATCTATATAAGGTTACAAAGAATCTGACAGGGAAAAAGTAAATATAAAACGTGCACTGGAAAAATGCATGGTGCTCAAACGGTAACAAGCCTCAGTTTTTTTTTTTTTGCATTATTAATTAAACTCAAGTGATAAATATTGTTGGCAGATAGCCCAAAGTACCTATCCAAATTTACTAGACCCTTGAGAGAAAAAAAAAACTCAGTTAAAGATTTTATTGTCTAGCCAAATAGCTAAAATTCAAAGGTTTGTGATTACCAATGACAAAACAGCAGAACATCACCACATATGAGAAGCTGGAGCTTGTGAATCAACTACCTTTCAGGACAAAGGCAGTTAAACTCATTTGATTTGAATTTGTGTAACTAATTCCTGTTGTCTGGCCTCAGTGCAAACCAAATTGCTGATCTGTGTAGCAACAGATCAATGAGAGCCCAGCTATTAACTTATTTGTTTTTTTTTTTAATGGTGTTTGGTTGGCCATATATATCTTAGCTATTAATCTATTCATTATTTCCAACACATCAGATATCCGTGAGTGTTTTTGACAGTATTATAGTCTTAAGTATTTGGAATGATTTTCACTTATGACTTCATGATACAAAGAAAATGTATAATCATAATTCCTGTTTTTCAAAAGTTTAAAAATGTCCATTTCCTCACTATGGCTCGATAATATTTTGATCATTATGATATAGTCTTTTCTAGAATATGATTGTGTTATAATATAAATGTGCCCGTAGATGTAAGAAAACAGTAACGCAGAGCTGTTCACCTGAGTGGATCAGAAAGGGGACAAAGTCGGTCCTGCAGCTTCACGCAGATCACTCCCAGAACAGCAATGCACTTGTTGATTTTGATAGGTCATCTGAATCCTGAATCATGTGGTACATTCTCTTAGCACGCATGTAAACAAAAAACCCATCATAGGTCAAGTGTAAAGCTGATGTAGGCTGTCTTACCTTTCTCAGGATCTTTTATATTCCTCTCTCCACCCAGTGTTGTTACATGTAGGGGGAAGTGACCAGCGTCATTTGCTTTAACTCCTTCTTGACATCTGTCTAAGAAAATGATCTTAATCGATAATGAAATGTAGTTTAAAGACTGTCACACTCAGCGATCGTAAACCGGACGAGGGACAAGGGTTGTTTTTTTTTGCATACAGCCGTGCGCTTCCACAAGTCTCCACTTCATTTGGAAACAAATCATTGTTATCGATCGTTAAACTTGCAAGTTAATCAAGAGGTGTTGCATGTTATCCAGTTGTTGATGGTGTTATTTCCGGGGGGTGGGGGGATAGAAAGCGTCCGTGACAACGACCCGGAAATCGTTGTATGAAAACTTCCGCTCGGTGGAACAGTCCAAGTGACAATCCGAAAAGGGGGTGTCCGTCACCCACCGTGCCGGTGACAGGTGTGACTTTTCACAATATTTTCCAGCATTTCGTCGAACAGATGATTATGGAGCTGTTCTAGGCATTACCGAATGAGACAAAGTCGACGTATTCTTTCGAATAACTGCGATACATATTTGTAATAAGAAAAATCTCCCCTTACCCAAAGTAGTAAGCTATGCAATGAAGCTGTAAACACATGGTAGTTAGGCGGCGGTGAACTTATCCCAAGATCTAACACAACTACAACCTTTTTTAAAAAAATTTTTTTTTAACTTTGATAAGGAAAATTGCTGATGAAACTTGTCGAAGGTATTTGCGGAAGAAGCAGGCCGACACTGGTGTGAAACACTGGCCATATTTGTGTTGGTGTCGGGAGTTTTGGCGCGCCTGCATACAGCTGGGAAGACACAGTCATCATTAGTAGTATGAGAAAGGTACAGGATCACACACCAGTCTACTGTGTAGCTGTACAAAAAAATACAGTCTAAAATATACTGTACAGCTGGACATTTAGTTCTACAAAAGTGACCAAGAACCAATGCATTAGATCAATTTGTTTCCTCCGAGACTATAAAAGTGTGTTTGCATGCAAGTACTGTATTTAAATTCCCCAAACAACACAGCCTAATGCTGTGTTGTTTACACTGCATATATGTAGACTTTCCAAGTCATGTATTTAAACACGAACTGCAGGAGAACTTTCTTTATTCTTCTTGTTTTATACAAAACATTTGTCAGATTCAACATTCATTTTGTGTTCCTTTATTTCTGTTTCCTTGCTAGGATGGCGAGCTCCACCCGTGTTTTTCAGATCTCTGGCATCAAGAACCGGGACAAGAAGAGAGCTTTGGTCCAGGGAATCCGGCAGCTAGGTGGAACACACATAGGTGGTTCAGTGAGTAGTGATCCCTACGAAACATATTTATTAAAAAATAAAAAATAAATGGCTACGAATCAAAATATCTATGGCTATAAAATGTGTGCAACTTAAGAACCAAAATAATGAACCCTGAGCTTTTCTTTGATCATTGAAGAGTTGACAAATGCATATTCACTTACTTGAAGAAATGCAATGTTCAGTCAAACAGTTCAGGAAGACATTTAAAAGTAAAGAAGGATGCCACTTCTTCCACTTATGGGACATGATCAGCAAAGAGATCATTCTCCCCCTTTGTCCTAAGTGCTTGCCAAAAATGTTGCATCCCCAAAGTTCCTCACAGAAGTTTTCACCTTGTCCTTAAGTCATTCCAACAGATGTAGATTTTGTTTGTAACATGAAAAAAAAAAAAGCAGTTTATTCTCGTGTGTTACATGTTCGTACACTGATGCTGTGATCATCTAGGTGTATCAGTGTGAAAGCACCCATCTGATAATCCCCAAGGTTCTGTTGAGTGAGAAGTTCTTGGCCGCCTGTGCGTCAGGTCAGTTATGATGATTTTGAATATTAAAGAATCGTATCAGACCTTCCTGATGAAACACAACAGCAGCTTGTTCGTTTTTGAAGCTTGACATAACAAGACCGTTCTCTTTTTTTAAAATAGGAAAGTGGGTTGTGTTTCCAGACTATGTGTTGGAAAGTGTCAAGAGTGGCTCCTGGTTGGCAGAGGGACCCTTTGAAATCTCTATTCCCACTGGCTCCACGTCTTCCTTCTATCCCGTCAGACAGTGGAGGAGGAAGGTGACAAGTGGGAGGCTCAAAGGGGCCTTCCAGGGCTGGAGGGTCCTCCTAATGGTCCAAGACCTCACCAGCTTGGCCATGTTCAAACGGTGAGGCGACCTTATACTCTCCATCGTAGCAATCTATCTTTATTTTTATAAAATGTTAGTAAGTATGTTACTAAATTGATCATTTTCTATTGTTCCTAGGCTGTTAAGAGCAGGCAGGGCTAAAGTATACCACTGTCCTCTTCCTTCACATGCCTCTATCACTCATGTTATGGCAAAACCAGTCACTGATGACTCCAAATCCCAGAATGCTCCTTGCTATCCTGTAAGACACATTGTCAAACATCTCTTTGGGGTAAGTTAGACTCATTTAAGCCATTTGGCATTTGATATGATTAGTTTTTAAATTGACATTTTCAAGTCACATTTGGTTTTCAGCTAATTACAGTCAATGCGTTCAAAGGTTTTTACTTTAGTTTAGATTAGTTTCTAAAATGTGTTACTTCATCCATCCATCCATCCATCCAATATCTATACAGCTTGTCCTGTTCTGGGTCGCGGGGGTGCTGGAGCTGATCCCAGCTGTAATTGGGCGGGAGGCGTACTTCAGAAGTTATATCAAAGTTATTTAAAGTGGAGCATTTGTTTGAGTATATTGTATTACGCTGTCTGCTTTTTTCATATTTGGCAGAGCAATTATTTGGATGTCTACAACATAAAAGATGATCATCAAGTCGAGGAAAGGAAGGCGAGTTTTGTCGATGCTGACTTCTCTAAACTGGAGAAAGAGCTCAGGGATTATGTCATCAAACAGGAGGTATGTATTCATTTCATTTGTTTAATTGTAAAACTTTTTCAGAGTTTTCAATATAATTGAGTTTACAGTTGGACAGTGACTCAATAAACTTTAGTTTTTCTGGAATTCTGTTCACATCAGTGACCTCTTTCAGCTATGTTGTATGCATTTGACATTGTTAATGGGGTCGTTCACTACAGGGCCGGCCGAGACTGTGCTTCCTTGAATTTCTTGGTTACCATGACCCGTACCATCCGCAGTCCCAGGTAGATACTCGCACATACCTGCCCACCACTCACACACAACCGATACATTTCTAAAATAACTGTGTTTTATCAAGAAGATCAGGTCATTCAATTTCCTTTATGTCATACATTTCAATGAAAAGTGACACTAAGAGCGAGGGCGCATCATACTCAGGTCACCAATTTAACCAGCACTGTCAGCTGAGCTGAGAGTTTTGATTGGCAGGCCTATTAACAATACTCTCCACTGTCCTGTCCACACCTTACCCAAGTGGATCTCCATCAGACTGCTATTATAAGTGCTCGTGTATTTCCATTCTGTACTTTCTGAATCCATATGCTACTTGCCAATAACAGACAGTCAGAAATGACCCCCAGGAACTTGTGATGTCCATTCACTTCCTATTTCCATTACCCTTCTGCCCTTGCCTTTTTCCTCCTCCTTCACCCATCCGTCTCTTTGAGCGCAATGTTTTCCGTCCTTTCCATATACCTCTTACATTTCATCATTGGTCTTTTATTCCTCCAGGCTACAGAAACAGACTTCAGCAATGTTGGAAATATGATAGAGTGCGGGCTCTTCATTGAAGCCTTGGACTCAATCAGGAGTGCTGTGTACCCAGGTCTGCTGCCACCAGCTGCTCATCTGGTTTCCCTCATAGACTACGCACAGCAGGTGAGACCAGCATTACCAAAGTGCAGGAATTCCCACCTGCTGCTGCCTGAGCCTCAGGGCGTTCATTAAAGTGAAACTGGATAAACCACATTTGTTTTTTTAATTTTTGTAACTACCTTATCCGCATTGAGATTAATTAGAATCAACTGTCACCTCAATTTCTCAACCACTAAAACTCACGTGTTGTCTGTTTACAAATATGACAGGGAAATGCCACTCCTGTCTTCCTAAGACACATTCATCAGGTCATGAATAACCTGCTTGTTAACAACCCTCCCTGGCTGGCTCCCAGCACAGGAAAGAAATATTACAACCAGGTACTGCAGTGCCCTCGGTGTAAGACGGGCATGTGGCCTTTTCTAGAGACGGCCATCAGGTAACAAATTGTCAAATTACATAAATGTACGTTTACATACTGTACATTTTAATATTAAAAATATATATTCTTTATTTCACGTTCCTCCATATGTGTGTACTCCTTCAGCTACTGTCTCTCCAGTGAGGTCACCTGTCACCCGCTCCCTGGGCCCGCCCTGCCAACACTGTTACATTTCTACGGGGACCTCTTGGATTTTTTCCTCAAGGTCTTCCAGGGAGAACTCCACTCTATCACTGCCGGGTAACCACGTAGATTTATTCAGTGTGGGAGATGGGGTTGATTTTTTTTTTTTGGTATTCCAAAGTCTTTGTCCATGCAAGAATAGTGAGAGGCTTCTCAGATAGAACTAAAAAGTTACAAAGTGTTAAAACATCATGTGTTGCTGTCAGCGGTGGAGGTGGAGATCCACTTCTGTGTTTATTTATAGAAGTGAAGTCCTCAAACACAGTTTTTCCCCCAGAAATTCAGCAAGCCTTGAATAAAAATACGAGATAGTTGATTAAGGTAGTCCTAAGTTATTGATATATGCGGATAAACTATGAGAGAAATATTGCCTATGATTTATTAGAATAAATTGTTTTACGTTTTTTTTTGTTGTCCCAATCAAAAAGTTTTTGTTTATCAGCCATGTCTGCCCCTCTCTGATTCAGGGATTTTGTGCTGCCTGAAGGAACTGGAGTCTCTCAGTCTTCAGCTTCAGGTTCTTTGCTGTATGGAACCTTCTGGACTGTTTGGGAGCGCTCCACGCTGTTGTCCCGAGCTGTGAAACAACTTCTCCAACAGCTGATACAAGCTGCAAATCAGGTAAATGCTCATGTATGAATTGTTTTGATTGGATGTTATGGTACATCTTCCAGTCTTTCCACTCCCTGCAGCTCGCCCACAGCTTAATGTTCTTTATCTCCATTGAAGGAGCACAATGCAAGGGATAAGAAGCAGGAGCCTCATGTGCTGCACACCCTGCTGGACCTCCTGTCCGTGCTGGTGGAGTTCTGGTGTCAGCAGAACTTCAAACTGAACCTGAGCCTGGTGGAAAAGGGTCTCAAAGACCTCGCAGAGTACTTTGCAGTTATCAGCCAGGGTACGAAGTAAAACTCTATTAAGTACAGAAGAAGAAAATCAACAAAGAATATCTGTTTTCATTTACCCTGACATTTCTAATGTGGTTTGTCTTGAGTGTGTTCTGCATGCTTGTAGCAGTCTGTTTTTTTTATTTAATTTTGTGAGCTTGTGATCATTATTTACAATTGAATAACAATATTTAGTAGTAAAAATAATACATAATACATTAACATATTGAAACACGCTGTGTAAAACTTGGAAGTTGAATTTCTTTATTTTTCTTTTGTCTTTCTAATTTGTTTTTCTCTCCTTAAAGACTAATGGATTCAGTAAAAGTGTCTCATGTGTTGTCACTCTGTTTTGAATTTTAGCTTTGTCTCCAGTGATTCTGGCTAATGTGGTTATCAGGATTCGCTCCACCAGACTGAAACTGGTGATGGCCGACGCCATATTCAAGAATCTTTGCAGAAGTAATGGATTCACAGTTGGAGATGATCCTCTCTCTCTAAAGAAGATGGTGTGTGTGTGTGTTTAAAAGTTCTTGTTCTTCACACAGCTCCCATTCGGTGCCAGTGGGAAACCTCATTGCTTTGATCATTCCTGTCATCATTTGCCCTTGACAGGGTTAGTCGTGATTTGAGACACGCACTTCTGACTTGTGTGAGTGACAGCTGTTATTTGTAGCTCTTTCCAGTAAGAGATGAAGACACTAAATAATATTGTGCGAAACAGCTTCTATACATAATATTGACTCAGGCAAACAGAAGTCACAGATAGTGCCATTAGCTCTGTTTTCAAGTTTTAGAAAACGGATAAAACTATTTCTGATAAATGCACACGTTTTTTTCCTTTTTCCACCGTGCTTTTGTGTTCTGATTGAAGGTAAAAAAATATAGTCATTTCAAATGTGCAGTGAGTATTAAATACACAACATATCCTTGCTCAAGAGCTAAAGCCTGGTGATATGATGACCCATTACATTACAGTGAAGCAGAGCATCTACACACACATTAACTTGCAGTGTGAGGGCATGTATGACCTTGTCATTTCTGACAGGTGATGTCCTACCTGCCTGCTTTGGGGAGTTTGGCCCAGAGTCCTCCCGATGCTCAAACCAGGACTCAAACCAGGACTGGACCCACCAGCCAAGAGACCAGCATCAGGTCCGTACTACACACACCTGTCAGTCTACTAAACTGTTGGTGTGTCAGGATCATTTTCATAAAGCAGAATAATGTGAGACATACATGCACAAGAGCCAAGTGTTTAATTTAAAGGAGCAATATGTAAGATATCTACTTTATTAAATCACAAACTGTACTCACTACATAATCAAACATTAAGGATATTAAATCACAAACTGTACTCACTATATAATCAGACATTAAGGAAACATGCTATGTTGAAGCACTGGCTTCTCTGACAACAATGCAGCAGTCAGTAGTTCCCTCCTTCTAAATTTTGATCCGGGTGCGGAATGGTCTGTATTTGTTTTTAACAGAGAAGGTATGCAGCTTTAAGGCTCCTCGGTTTGCCAGATATGAGACCAGTTCTCATATCTTGGCGGCTCGCTTCAATGTTTTGAATTATGACTACACTACCCGTTTCAAACGCTACATATCAGCGTTACATATTGCTCCTTTAAGACTGTCTTTTTTAAAACAAATTTGAGAATATTATTGATCTGATAATAAACTGGTAAATGGACTGCACTTATAAAGTGCTTTTTAAGTCATCTAACCACTCAGAGCACTTTAGACATTACACGTCACTCGCCCATTCACACACATTCACAAACTGATAGCAGAAACTCCTACGTAAATTGCCTAACTGGCCAGCAGTACGCGTCACATTCATAGACATCCACACACCTGTCCATGCCTTTGGGGACCTACTTGGGGTTCAGTGTCTCGCTCAAAGACACTTTCACACTTCGACTGCCGGACTTATGGATCGAATTGCCAACCTTCTGACTGAGAGTCAACCCACTCTACCACTGAGCCACAGCAGCCTTCAAGTGCTTTTTCTGTGAGTTTCATGGTAAAGACTTTTTATTTCAAACTATCAAAGCTCAAGTGAATTTACTGACATTTAGAGATCAACCTGGAATTTCAAATGACATTTGGTGCAATTTATTCACAAGTGCACCAAATATGCTCTTTGTTCCAACTTTGTAAGAGTTTGGAAAACATTTTTGAAGACCTCATCGTAACTTTCTCTATCGGTGTGATTTTTAACTTCCCCCAAAAGTAGGTGTCTTTAAAGCAGAGGGCATATTTAAGTGTTTAGACAGTTGGAGTTTGGGGTTGTTACAGTATACATGTTGCTCATCAGATTAATGAGAAGCTGTGTAATAGAATCTATCACTTTCTGTTTTTTTACATCAACTCAGCTGTATCCGTCTTCATTTGATCTGTTTCTCTTGGCTTGTATTTGTGTGTCTTAAATAACAGAACTTTTCAACTCTGTCTTCATTGTTAGTTTTTTGGGCCCATAGATTGAAGGGTAGACAGATTGAGGCAACAAGGGTGAAAGTGTACAAGGCCCCATGAGGAATGTGAGTGAAGAGCAACAAAGGGAACACCTGGAGAGAGGAGGAGTGTGTGTAATGTGTAATGTGTGTGTGTGTGTGTGTGGGTGCTCGGGTGGGTGAGAAGGGGCGAGGAGCAGAGATGCATGAATGAAGGGACTGAGGGGAGAAGAAGGAGGAGTGAGGCAAATGGAGGTCAGACAGAGCGTGAGGAGTTGGCATGTGATGGGTCATGCCCAGGTCTGATCCTATCAGTGTGTGCTGGCTGACAGGAGGGGTGCAAAGGGAGGTTAGAACCCTCCTCATACACACACCTACACACACACACACACACACACACAGTGCAGTGTCTGATTCGGACAAGATAGACAGACTAGGATATCTCTTCAGGCCTTTGTGTCTCCCCTTACGACCACCAACTCTCAGCCCTCACCTTCCCTTTCTCCACCTCTCTTGATCTGCCCTCACATACTAAATCCCTCTTTGATTTCAATCACACACACACTCCTTACTTCGTATCAGACATCTGCTGCTCCACCAGCAGGTATTTGGCCTGGAGAAGGGCAAGAGTCACCGGGGAGCAGGTTCATGTGAAGGCTACTGGTTCATGCTCTGACCAGATCCCCCTCTTTCCCTCCATCACTGCTCGCTTTCTACTCTCTGCCCTTCCACAAACCTTTTTTAAGGTTTTAACTTAATTTAACATAGACATGAGAGGAGCTTCATAAGACACGGAGCACAATCTGTGAGTGTGAGATAAAGAAATGCCAAGGGGCGTGTAAAATCATTTGACCCTGAAAGAAAGAATAACATCAAAATGACAAAGCCTCTGAGAAAGTGAGGACAGAAAGCAGAGGGAAATTTAGTTTTTTTTTCTTGTTTCATGGTTAGAGTTATGACATTCCTATTTTTTTTTTTTTTTGCAATGATGACACTTTTAATTAACTTATGTTGAAGTATTTAGTCTGGCACATCCATCATTGTCATCTGCAAGCAGTTTGAGGACAATTGTATGTTTTCTCAGCATTTGTATATAAATATATATTTTGATATTGTATTAAAGGGATCAGCTATATTTTTTAAAGCAGTAAACAGCAACTTAAAGTCCCTTCAAGATAAAAGAGGCAAAACGAAATGTTTAAAAGTCTCAGTTTAGATAGCACAAATGTAGCTTCAAAGGGGAAGTATTGGTTTTTAAATTGTTTTTGAACAGCAACAATTCATATATGAGAGAGCAGACAAATGACCCCGTTATCATTGTTTTACTGTGACATAAAGCCGTGGTAGCTATAAATGAGAGACTGTCAGTTTTCTTCCTCTGCACAAACAGACATGCTGGCATCAGGGCACACATCCAAGCCATACCGAGCAGACAGGCCGGCTGATTGACTGACTGTTTAGATGGTCGTTTGACTTGCCGGCTGGCTGCGTGGCAGTGAGTGCTGTTAGCAGAAGGGAAGCTGTAATTAAATTGAGGTTTCCTCCCTTCTGGCTTAATCGAGCATTGTGCATTGGTTATCTTTACAAACCATTTGACTATGTTATTAGTTTGGCTCCGTGTCTTCTGAACAGACCAGTATATAGTCCGTGTCAGCTGGATCTAAGAGTACTGTGAGGAGGTTTTAACTGGTTATAAACATGCTGGAATTCATTCTGATGTCTCATACACAACAAAGTATAGCAACAAAGTTTACTCTTGCTACGTTTCCTAGGTAAAAGGAAGTCAGGGGACATTTTTTTTCGAGCATAGTACACAGGAATATACACGGCAGGATCTACAAAAAGATAAAATCACAGCAGCCACAAAGCTCCAAACAGTTTCTTATAGAAAAGCCTATAACTAGATCAGATCCATCCTCTCCTCCATTAGTTTCATGATTGCAAACGAGTTTCTGAGCTTCAACCTCCAAGGGCACAATGCGCCCCCTGGCCCAGAGTTGATAACCAGGCCTCTGACAGCACGCTGGTCTCCTAAAGTAGACCATGAGGGAAGTAGAGACTCGAGTGTATACAAGCCAAGTACTGTCAACCTCCACTGCTGCCAGCATGGACAGGGGACACTCGGGTGAAATGGTACGCCCTTATCCAAGACCCTCTTATGGACCCTCTCAAACACACACTCACATATACACCCAGAGCTCAACTCATCTCTTCTCAGCCTTGTCCCTGCTAATAACAAGCAACGTGACAGGACGTGTGTTTCCTCCTCACTGCTGGGAGCTCCTTCCTGGCTTCTGAACAAGCCAATTACCAGGGAACAAGCCTCTTCCCTGTTATACGGATGGCACTCCGCTTCCATGCGGTGCACGTGCACACGCACAGGCGTATACACTGAAGACACCTGTCAGGCTTCATGCAGGCAGATCTCCCGTACCCACTCACAGGACTAGTGACAGCCCACAGCTATTAGCACGCCACTACTTTGAAGAGGCTTCACTTTCTTTTACTATTTATTCCTCCTAATGTGCTTGCTCGCATCGGATTCCCCGTCTGTACGTTTGAGGCATTAAGTGGGAGAAAAAGTGCTTTGGAGACGGGAATCATGGTTGTGTGCGTGTGAAGTGTGTGTGTGGCCAAAACAGTGGGAGTTTGACGGATATTGTCAGATTTCATATGGAATGTTACAGAGCCACAAGGGATCAATTTTCTATTGGAACTTTTCAAAGTGTAGTGATGCCTGCTTCTGTACAACGAGGTCTCCTCTGTGTCAGGCTGGAGTGGTCGGTGTCTGAAACTAGTTTATGTGGATCCTGGGTAATCTCTTATTTAAATAGGTTCAGAGCATACATGTCTATTTTCCTATTACCCCTTTGACCTCATGCTTCTCTCTCCACACAGCACTGAGAGCTCTTTGGTGAGAGAAACAAATCCAGAGAAAGAGAACACCCCAAGAGGTTTGAACAGAGTCAATGCAGCAGGTAAGACGCACACACATTTTCAAACACATGCATGCCCTCAAATATAGCTGCACATTTGCGAGGAGCGGACTTTTAATGGACCGTTGCACAGCACCAGGTCATCAGTAAGGAGATACATGATAGCTTTGTCATCACTTTCAGTTTAATGAAGAGCACATAATGTATAGCGAAAGTGATTGATTTGCATCAGACCGCACTTCCGTCTCGTCAGCTGTGAGGCCAACTCGGCTGCAAAATCCGGCCCTGTCGTGTATGTTCTGGGCCGCATCACCACTCCCTGTATTACGCCGCCTCTTGTACTTCTTCCGTTTGCGTTGACATGAAACCCTGTTTGTTTTTTCTTTTTCCTTTATGTCTTACTCACCTTTTCAAGAAAGATAAATAATTCAACGTTGCGGACAGAAATAATGGCTTTCTCACACTAAATAGTCGCACATATTAGTACGCACAGTGTGCCTCAGATCTCTGTTTTAGGGATATTAAATGCAGCAATTAGGGCCGTGCTGCAGATATACAAGGGCTGCACTGGTGGAACTTCCTGCAATTAGAGGCATGGTACTCTGTGTGAACTCTCGAAGGTGTCAGAGCTCATATCTCCCCCCTCCACCTGATCAGAAAGGCCCTGTGCTGGTGCGAAGGAGGGGTGGAGGGTAAAGGAGAGGGAGTGGGGGAGAAGGGGATGGGGGGGGGGGGGGGGGGGCTGAGGCAGGAGACTCAAGGCTGTTGGCATGTGTTGTTTTTCCACTACGTGATCTCTATACCGATGCGGTCGGCATTAATTTTTGATGAACCATCGGCACAGCATCCTCCCCTCTCGCCCTCTCATCCCATTGCTCCTCACCCCCCCCATCTCTCTCTCTTTCTCTTCCCTCCTCCTCCTCTCTTTTTCTTACAGGCTTTTCACCCAGATATGTAGGATTGCTTTCTTATATGCTGCACTTTTTTTTTCTTTTTTTTTTGTTGCTTTGGAGCATCTGTCTTGCCTCCTGGAACCTCTGAATCTTTGTCAAAGTAGCTCAGAGGGGTTGAGGGATTTGAGATGAACTTTTCAGTTCTGTATTTGCTTCTGGAAGCTCTGCAGAGATTTCAATCTAAATCAGCCTGAATATGCTCGCTGTATGTAGAGTGTTAAACCAGACAAGACTGCTGTGTTTTTCACTGCTTAAAATCTGTTTGCTTTTCGTTTCATGTCAGCTTTAAGTCAACAATCATGCAGCATAATTTAAAGGATAGGCTCACTGTTCTTTTTGAATTAGGGTATTGATGCTGCTATAGAGTCTCATGGATCCAATAAGAGTTGCATCTTTACATGAAATCTCTGGTGCACACACATACATCTATTGTCTTATGAAACTTGGACTACTGCGGTTGTGGGTCACTCATCCTCCTCTTCCATCGAAACAGCCTCTGTAATCTCACCCAAACTTTACAGAAAGTCTATGTTGGAATTGACAGGATAAAACCTATTTGGCTAAATAAACGAGGTGACATAACGTTACATTATGATGTGTTCAAGGTCGGGTCAGTAAAATGACTATTAGGAAAATGTAACGAAATCACAAAAAAGAAAATTGAGGTTTTGGTGAGAAACCTGAATAAAGACGGTTGTTTGGAGGAAAAATGTGAAAAATGTTTCCCAGAAATATTAAGTTAATATACCAGTCCTCCCCCTGTTTTATACCAAAGTGTTACTAGAGTACTCAGACTTTGGTCAAGGCCAACAGCTTGGTGTTTTGTAATACAGAAATCTGGATGCACAGCCACTAAATATGTTTTCATATATTTCCAAAGCCGTATGAACAGTTTACAAAAATAGTTGTGTCTGGCTAAAGCCTCATCATCTAATCACCTGCATTTGTCTGAAGTTCTGGAATAGAAAAAGTACTCATACAGTTATTTTAACACAAAGATGTGACAAAAGCCGTGTAACAAAGCCCCACCATTAAGCCATCTTTGTACTTTTACACTGGACAAAACAATCCCAGTCTGCAACTTTGACATATGCAAGGACCCATTCAATGCTGCAATTTTTTTTTGTATCAAATACCATTAAAATTGTATTAGCATTATTGCTTTTTTCGTCAGTCAGATTTGTACTGACTCAAGTTAAATCTGGGCCAGCTCCAAAATGTAATGGCTTCTCCCGTGGCCCATGATGCATCCTGCTTCATTTCATGAAAGTTTCATGGAAATCAGGCTGGTGTCTTTTCTCTGTAGACCAACAGGGCCTTAAAAACATACAATCCTTGGCGGAGGTTATATATTTAGATCAGACTATTTAATTTACATTTGCTCATTTGGTAGACAGCTTTGTCTAAGCCAATGTACAATCCAAACCTCTGAACATCTAGCTAATACATTCAAATGATGGTTTCTTATGTTAATGCTTGTAAAAACAATGTGGGTACATTTAAAGCTGCAGTAATCTTGATATGTTAACATATCACCATTGCTCTTTCACCCAGCAACAGCACAAGTCTTCTCAGAGTTGAATATATATCACATAAATGGCGCTGGATTACTTTTGACCACATTCTTCACAAATAGCATTGTTACAGGCTTCCTGCTGCTTCTTGATCTGGGGATCGTTGGGCCAAGCAACACTTTACAGGAGCAAAGTGAGCAGACTGAGGGATATAAAGAGCAACACATACATTTAACTTTTCTATTAAAGTGTGAAACAGGGGATTTATAGAAAAGGACAGGCGGATTTATCCTTTCCGTGCTTGTAAATGCTGAGCATGCAATTACCCCTATAATAGAGGCGTTGTGTCCAAATTGGAGCCATTAAAGTGATTTAACAGTGCATGGATTGGCCCTGGCATTTGCGAGGATGTGTACACATGTGGTGTAGTGGAATTGGTGTTTAATCACAGCATTTTAGAGCCTGGTAATAGCAGAGCTGTCCATGTAGAACAGTGACGTGCCACACACTGCAGCTTACTCATTAGAGCCTGTAGTTTGGACCGGACTCTGCCTTCTGTTGGAGTTTTGTTTTTTATTTTTGATTGGAATTATTGATTTGAGATGTGACTGACCTCATTATCTTTACTGTGCAACTGCCAATATGTCTGCTCTCTGCTGATACATGTGCAAAATGTAGGCGATTTAATTTTACAGTGCAACACATATTTTCCACAAGAATATATTGTTGTCTTAATAACACTAAAGAACAGTGGGTCATTACACTGGGTAGTAAAGCTAGAGTCATTTAGCACGAGCTTGTTTCTGATTTGTCTTTTTTATTTCAGTCATTAGTTTTGTTCAAACTGTTGGAACAATAACTCCCAGCTTATGTGATACTGTTTCTGAAATAGTTGAAATCTCACACATGGATATTGAACCTTCATTTGCATCACCTAACAAAGTGTTTGTAAAAGCTGCAGTCTGCTGCCTGTATGTCTTGACTGTTTCTTGACTGTCTATTTATGACTATCTCTCTTTATTTGACATTAGTTCTGAACAGCATTATTCTAAGTGTGCCCAGTGATTACTGATATATATTTATATATATATATATATATATATGTGTGTGTTATATAAGTCTCTAAGGTCCATATGATATGTGGTATACGTGTGGTGTACTACTAAAACTGTCACATTTTCTATAGAGTTATTGTAAAGGTTTGTGTAGGAAAATTGACACCCACACTGTGTGGAGAAATATTATAAAACATTGTATGTATGTAAAGTAAGTATTTTGTTTCTGAAGTGGACATTATCAGCACCAGACAGTGTGTGCAAACCTTTAAACATCCGACTGTTTTGCATCACATCTAAGGAGCTCAGAAATTATCTTCTATTTGATAAACCGCTCTTGCATTTCCCTGTTCTCTATTCCCCTACTCCTTTTATTTGCTCCCTCTCAATGGCATTTAATGCATCTTCTGCATCCTCAAAGACACCTCCCGGAAGAAAAGAATTCTTCAGAATGAAAAGCATCCAGCATTTTCAATATTCTTTATTATAACTTCTATGCTTTGAAATGCAGGAACCCTTTTTACTCTCCTTCTCTCCTGCGTCTTCATTCTCACCCCCATGCCCCCCCCCTTCGCCTCCACCTCCTTTTTGCCCCAGTCTGTGCACTGTGAGCGCTGGAGTGGAGCCCCTGTACAGGCGTGGCTTCCTGGGGAGAGCTAGTAAAGCATTTATTACGGGCTTTGCAGTTCTGTATTATACTGGCAAGCACAGAGCCACTCATGCTTGGCCTTTAACTTCCCTCTGAAGTTCAGCCATACATGAAAAGAGGGGGCTCTGGGCCGCTAATATATTCCTGGTTTAATATTGTATCAGGAGAAAGTGTGGGACAGGGTAAAGAGGTGAAAAAAGGGGGATGAGAGTGGAGGAAATTTGTGTTTAAAAATGTAAATGGAATACTTGAGAGGGTTTTTCCATGCCTGTTCACTGGTAGTTTGCTGATTAAATATCACGTGGCGACACTGGCAATGCCCAGCAGAGCTTTTGAACCCTGGATCTGTGAAGAATCCTTTTGGAAGCTTTGTGCGTGGGCTGTCTACCATAACTTCCTCTCAAGTAACAATACAGGGACGAGCGGACAGGAAGCGAGTCTACTTTCTCACTGCTACATCCATTCACTCGCTGACTGCCCCCGACATTAACTTTGTCTGACTCGAAGTGTAAGTGGAAAATCCCTGTGTCTATAAAAGAAGCAAAGAGCGAGGCGAATTAGTCCAACTCCATATTTAATTTTTTTTTCCTCCCTTGAAAGATCTCCCCCCTTTTTCATCACCACTCTTAAATCGCAACCTCATTGGCGGGTCGCACTTTTTTAGGTCAGGCATTTTTCGTGATGTTAGGGGACATTTCTTTGGTATTTTATTGGTATGTTCAACATATGGAGGGGGACAATGGGCAGGACATCGGGCACACCCTAATTTGGGATTTCTCTCTTCTCTTCCGCCTCTCCTCTCTGTTGGGTGTGTTTGTCCGTTGTGTGTGTCCTGGTCGAAGGAGAGACCCTCCTCCACAGAGCTTGCAAGAGGAACCAAGTGGAAACAGTGCTTCAGATCCTGGCGCTTCCTGGCACAGACGTCAACGTTAAAGGTAAGACATTCTAGCTTTCCTTTTTTTTTTTTTCTGTAACCTCACTTCTCTCCGACTGTTTGCTCTGGGGTTTCGAAGAGCGATTAACATCGAAGAAAAAAGGATAGCAGAGAAGAAATAGGAGTGCGTGTGCGTCATCATTGAGGTTAACCTTTAGCTAAATGTAAAGGGTGTGTCTAGAAGAGCGGGTTGGTTTGGAAGTGCAGATTTATGGCTTTATTGTGACTTTACTAAGTGTATTGAATGCCTTTTGATATTTCAGAGTGACTTTCTTTTGTCCCTTTTAGGTCAAATATAATGAGTCGCCCTTCTTTAATGGAAATGTATTGCCGTTTCAAAAGGTTTCTCCGATTTTTATAAACGTAATTTAACAGCCGCCTGAATTAACTTCATCTCGGCAGGGGGCTTATGCGAAAGGTGACGACCAAAATGTGATCGGGCGGAACTATTTTTAAAAAAATTGTTACCGCTGTCACCAAAACTGTTTACCAAAACCAGGCCAGGTTTATGGAGGCAGGAGGCAGGAGGCTTTCTTTTGGGAATCCTTTGTTAACAAACAAAACTATCTGTTAAGATATTTTCTAAACAATCCATGTTTTCTTCTTTACGATTTATTAATCCCTAACTTTGGAACAATTTGGGTACATGGTTGAAGAATTTTATCTTGAAATGCAGATTTTGTAATATGTACATGGAAATTAGTGACATATGAAGCGACACAAGAATTTAAACCATCCAATGACATTTTCATGACAGCTAATCAAACTTTAGCAACCAAGGTTCAGTCAAGCTGGTGTCCTTTTGTCTGAAGGTAATGGAAAGGACAAATAAGTAATTCATATTAACTTTCTAAACATTGGCTGTCATTAATGTGAAGTATTGAGCTTTGTGTATGAACTGTTTCACTTTAATTAGCAATATTTAACTTTAAAATTATACAAAGTATAGTGTGTCATTTTTTTCTGTAATATTCTCCAGTTCACCACTGCTAGCTTTTTTTTTAGCGAAGATGTTAGCTATTTGCTGCAATAGAGCTGGTTCGTCAACATAACTCTCTCCGATCACTGACATTTTCCAGTATCAGTGTTACAAACAGAGCTGTTGTGCTGCTAAATGCTGTTAGCAACGATTCACCTTGTAAATTCTCGTCAGAAAATAGTTTTTTGAATATCGATCTTCAGAAGGTATATTTGACCATCAGATGTTTTAAAGATACTGTACATAGCAACAGTTTGTCTTTCTCCAGATTACTGCAGCGTTCATAGTACTAAGTATTGTTTTTGTATGTTCCCGGTTTGTTCGCCACGTAGATTACGCGGGCTGGACGCCTCTGCACGAAGCGTGTAACCATGGCAGCACAGCCTGTGTGGAGGTTTTGCTACGTCACCGCCCTGCCCCTGTGCTCAATAACCAGGTGGGTGGAGTCAGCCCACTGCATGACGCCCTGCTAAACAAACACATGGACATCGCCAAAATGCTACTGGAGCATGCAGGTGAGTTGAACTTACCAACACACAGAGACATTGTGTTTTAGAGTATGTGCTCATGGAAAGCGTGACAAAAATGTGTATTTTCAGATAGACCAAAGGCTATTACAAGTTCAAACTATTTTGCCCTAATTTGTTCTTCCCAATACCCTAAGAGGTTGTTAATCCATACTTTGTGACTGGTCGTGTTTTGCAAAGTTTGAGTTATTATTTCAGTCACTTTACCTGAAAGGTGGAAAATCCAACATCCACACTCTTGAGGCTGCACAAATAGATTTATTAAATTCATTGTGATGAGGAGTCAGCTTTCTCATGACTTAGTTAGTTCACCTTCATGGTATTTTAACTTTTTTTTATTGACATTTATAGTTGTACAAGAAACACCTCGATTTTGTAGAGAGGAAAATGAACACATTAGTGTCTGCAGTTAATATTTATAAGGTCAGGAAAAAGCTTTTAATTTGGTCCAACCAATCAGAATAGATATTGAAATAAAGGAACGTTTCACAATTGAATTAGTTGAATTAATGATCAGGTTAATTCTCAACGTAGAACATTGTTAAGGAGAAACGGTGACACCACTGTGTGTTGGTTCTTATTTTTTTCAGGACCATCAATCAGGAAGGATTGATTAAAAATGCTACTTCAACTGTATGCTACATGTTTATTTTTCATCATTAGATTGGCTGTATGCCATTGTTTTCAGATGTTTATCTGTAATCCATCTTCCTGGAAACGATTCATCAAACCAAATGGCTGCTGTCACATCGATGGAATCATTTAATGTTAAAATAAAACACCTTTAACTTGTCTGGCCAGTTGGCTGCCAGGAAAGCTAATCCGTAGAATTAGCCATTTAGCTAATGATTTACCGCAGCGGTGGGCTTCATGTCACTGCTGCTGCAGCCAACACAAGCTTTCAATTTAATGTGGCCAACAAATGAAGCCAAGCTTACTGACAGATTGAATGCCGCTTTCGACCTTATTAGCAGGGACACTTTTTTTTTTTTATCTCAAGTAGTCCCTTGTTGATGGTGCGACATTTTGATATTGATCACAGATTACCGTTCAGCCTGTAAAAGAAGTAGCGTAATGTTATCTGTGGCTCTGGAGGAGACTTATGGACATTTGAAAAAAGGAATCTAATGTAATTAGACGGGGAACCCAGATTCCATATGCATTACGAGAAATGTTGGCTCTATGACATTTTGCAGCTTAATTCATATGTAGGAATAAAAGGTAGTAATTATCTCTGTTCTATATCTAATAATAACCCTAACCCTAGGCTTAACACTGGTTGTGGACCATTATTGAAAAATATCCCAAGATTTTGTTTAGCATTAACCATGACTGACAAATGATTAGAATTGGTATTGATGGTTACATACAGTACGTAGTGACTTACGTGTTTAAAACACATACATTGTGCTAGATACAAACAGAAGGGTAGTAGGCCCAAGAAAGCGTGGCAGATGATCAGTACCCTCTCTCCTCTGCCCCCACTGCTTGTTTTCGTAATAGTCATGCAACCCTGCAATGCAGCTTCTGTCCATATACATGATCAAGATCAAGATACAAGATCACGTCCCGAGATGTGAGGAGTCAGGATCTGCCGCTTGTGAAATTGAGTCACAGTTTTTTCCTTTTTTTTTTTTTTTTTTAGTGCGTGTGGAAATGTGTCACAACACGACTAGTTTGTGCGTCTGCATGTTTGCGTGCCACATACAGTCTTAGCTCAGGAGGGTTGAAGTGAGCGTGACGGGTGACAGAACTCAGGAGAGGGTGGCGTCAAAGGGTGCACGGCAGCAGGTGGCAGAGGAAATGTGGGGATGTGCGGGGGGGGGGGGGGGGGGTGAATACGTTGTACAACTCTCCAATGTAACATACCTCTGCCTCCGCTCACTTCTCACTTTGACTAATTATAGTTAATTTGATTCGACTTTCCTATTAACACATGTACATAATCTGTCCTCAAAAAATAAATTAGACTGGGATTGTTTAGTCCCGGAGAGGAAACAAGAGAGCACTCCCTTCTTCTCTCTCTCCCTTTCTCTGAAACAGGAGGGAGAGAAAATTAAAAGAGGTCAGAGGGAGAAGTAGCTATCTGTATCTGTAAAATTAGAAAATAAAGTGTGTGTGTGTGTGTGTGTGTGTGTGTGTGTGTGTGTGTGTGTGTGTGTGTGTGTGTGTGTGTGTGTGTGTGTGTGTGTGTGTGTGTGTGTGTGTGTGTGTGTGTGTGTGTGTGTGTGTGTGTGTGTGTGTGTGTGTGTGTGTGTGTGTGTGTGTGTGTGTGTGTGTGTGTGTGTGTGTGTGTGTGTGTGTGTGTGTGTGTGTCTGGCCTGCTGTCTAGGCCGGGTCTCCACTCTGGGACCTCGCAGAACAACAGGAATGAGAATACTCTGGTTTGAAACACCTGCGGGCTCATACATTACACTTCTTTTTCTCACTCGCTCTCTCCTGACTGTTTTCTATTTCCTCACACCTTGATGGCGGCTTGTCTAAAGGCTACAGCAGGGAGCCGGTGAGGAGGTGGTTTCACTTGACTCAGGGCTACACGGTCTCTCCATGATCTCAGTCCGGTTGCCATGGACACCATCGATAGGCCTGGCATTTTTTTTCTCCTTCTTTTCAGAAGTCTAGGTCCAGGCTGTTACATGTGGAAAGTTTTAGCTTTGGGGCTACATCATGCTAACTTGGCATATCCCTTTTTTGAGTGTTTTTCTTTTTTTTTCATTCCTGTTTTTTCTCTAAACTTAAACAGGACTTTTTTGCTAGTGGCTGCATTTCTAACACCCATACATCAGGCTACTTTTTTTTTGTAATATTGTGTGCGCTGTCCCATGATAGCAAAGCAGGCTAGTGGGCCAGATGCTTTCTCACTCCTCTCTCTGGGTCTTATTTATCATATGCTTGCGTTTTAGTCTGGCTGTACCTCCTGAAACTATACTCTTCATCGCAGCGTTCACTCCGCTGCCCTACTTGTTTTCCAATGAAAAGCTGAACCTTACTGCCAAGGTTTCTCTAGGCCAGAGAGGGCAACACTGACACTGGCACACTAACAAAGCCTTTATTTGGGAGTGATCTCACCCCTTTTGTAAGCCTGTCTGCTCGGAGGCCTGGGCTCTGTGTGTCTATGTGTGTGTCTGTGTGCTTTTTAAGTGGTGAATTGTAAAGGGGGGGAGGAGGAATGGATAAATCCCACCCCCCTTACCCCCTCTACCTCAGTCCCTGAAGGCTTATGGAGCTGGCAAGGAAAGGATGCCATGGCTGAGGGCAAGGCTGACTCTGCTCTCCTCTGCTCCTCCTCCTATTGCCCAAGGCCGCCCCACATGACCCTGTGTAGATGTGTGTGTGCGTGCGTGCGTGCGTGCGTGCGTGCGTTCGGCTTGTTTTTGCGCAAAGTGTCCTTGGCTATATATTTTGGTGTGAGTTTATACATGCACAAGTATTTTCTGGAACCTCAAATGCAGGATTAAGTGTTTCCTGGCTTGCAATTAAGAATCTGTAAGTGTGTTTGCTGACGTTCACTGTGCCCCTTCCTCAGCTTGTAAGAGATTTTTCGCAGGGAGGCCGGGCAGCCGGTACCCCTGATTGGAATGGAAAATGACCGGGAGCCTTTAGCTGTGCAGTTCAGAGTTGGCACGCACACACACACACACACACACACACACACACACACACACACACACACATAGAGGAGGCGTGTCTGCAAGGAAAAGAGGGTGGAGAGATAAAGAAAAGAGCCTTTAAGCTGTCACCACTAGGCCCTGTGAGCGCAATCGCTGATGGCGTCCTCTCAATACAGCCCACCGTGTTAGTAAGCACAGCCAGTCCACCTCGCCTGTAAACACACACACACACACACACACACACACACACACACACACACACACACACAGGGACTAACTTAGATGCTTGGAGGGGAAAATGTGTAAGAGCAAAAATAATTGTTCAGCTATGTGTTAAAGTGTTTTGGTTGTTTCTCTAATAGTTTGGCTTGAGACAAGTTCAAAAGGGGACAAACAGGTTGCCACATGACTGCATCTTCAATTTCTCTTTGGACTTTGGTACGTCTCCTGTATGCACACACACATATACACATGGTTAATGCACATCGTTCTGGCGTGGTCCCAGCAGATCTTAATGCGAACAAGTGTTTGTGGAGCAGAAAGATGTCATTTGCTCAGTGGCACAGGAAACACACAGTCCCCTCGGACCTGCTGTAGTCAGTCATGGTTTGTCTCTGTCTGTTTGTCTATCTCTGTCATAGATACACACACACACACACTCAGGTAGCACTGCAGACACACTTGGGCCTCTTCACTGTCAACACCGTAAAGAAAGTTCATTCTGCTCAGCTTATTTCCCTGTGGGTCTTGAACTGGCAGAGCGCTCGTACTATTAGAGGTGAAGCTGTGTTTGGAGCCCTCGGCTTTACTTGGGTGTATTGATGTTTCAGCTTTCTGCAGGCTGTATTTCAAGGACTTCCCTCGCTGGGAATTTTTCACTGGATTTGTCTTCATTCTCCTCTCTTCCTGCCTGTCTCTCGCTATCCCACCCCCCAAAAACCTTTCTTTTGCTGTATTTTGGGGTGGCTGCCAGGATTAAATCTGGAGCTCTATCCAACCGTCTCTCTGGTTGTTCCTCATCATGCTCCAAGAGGAGAGAGAGAGACCCCTGTTCACACAAACCCAGAGAGGATGTTGTTAAGTATCCTTAAGCTCAGAATCACCTTTTAAAATGTACAAACATACACTTATCTTGCCCTTTCTCTCTTCATTTATTTTTTACAGCTGCAGCATTTAGTGATTGTGAACGCTACTTGGAGCAAGTTTTAGTGGGAAAAAGAAAAGGGCAGAGGCCAGGCAACATGAACTATTTCTATTTCTCAGCAACAAGGTTCTGATTGAGTTTAATGTATTTCCATAACATACCTACTCATAATTGAGTGTGCAGATTGTTTGAGTTAAAGATCTGCTTCTATGTGCACAAAACTGAGTTTCAAGGTTTAGTTCCTGTTTGCTTTTGGGATGGTTTTTAAAGAAAGAATACTGGGTCACAGGCCAGAGATGATTTGGTATTGTTGGCTCTCTATGTCCGTCCTCCAGCTCTGAACTCAAATCATTATGCACAAAAAAAATGTAAGTACACCTCATGTGTAAATTGAATTGATGAACCAAAGTCTGCAATGGGTGTTGAAAGCTACCATTGTTTGGTATTTGAACCCTTGTGGAGTGGGTCTTAAAGTGAAAATAAAGAGTAAATGAATACATTATTAAATAGCAGTATTTATGCTTAAATCCTTATAATCAATAAGAGGCTGAACCCTGCAGTAAATGTGAAGTGCTGCACCTCTAAAGAGTGAGGATAGTCACAGTTTGAGTTTGAGCCAGAATGTTTACTTTGGCTACAATTAACAAAAAAAGCTTCATGTAACAGAGAACAGAGAGGATCAGTTAAAATGATTCAGTAAATGTGTATACATTAAGAGCTGGTTTCGGTCTTATATCTCATCATCTCCTGTTAGAGTTTCATAATATTAATGTCAAAACAACTATGTTATTTGATTTGGCCAACACTTCTTCAGTCAAGACATCAAAACGTTAATCCTTTGCAACTTTATTAAAGTTGCCTTAAGTGATTTTTGTGCTCCAGTATTTCCTTCATGTCTCGAAGAAGCTATCCACGGAATTATATTTCTTGTAGTCTAAAGACCTTCTCTGAGAGCACCGACCTCCATTTGGGGAGTGGCTGAAGCTCAGTGAGCGAGAGAGAGAGAGAGAGAGAGAGAGAGAGAGGTGAATGGGAATGAAACTGACACTTTTAAGTGCTTCAAGATTTTTCTCTGTGAACTTGCGTCCAGATTGTTTCAGGACAGCAACAACAGAAAAACACTGAATAAGTCACACTCCCAAGTAACAGACCCTGAAAAAATAAGTGATAAGTACTGATGAGAGGGTATTTTGTGGATTATCCAAAGTAACAGGGGGATTGTTTTTGACAAAACATGTACGGTAATTTTTTTTCCATTAACATCAGCCAGTAGGTCAGAGTTTAATTCATCCAGTCGAATATCTCAACATCTTCTGAGTGGATTTGCACAAGGTACAAACATTGATAAAAATTTACCCTTGACTTACAGAATCTTTCCTCTCGACCCCACTACAAAATGTATAATGCCCTTTCAGCCTCAGCTATACTTTGTGTTCAAACACTATACAAACAAAATGCTTGAGTCATATATAACCCTGCATGTAAGTATTGTAGATGTAAGCATGTAAGCATGGTACAAAGTGGAAAACAACTGCAGTTCATCAAGTGCCCACTTGAGGCCTGCTCCAAAACGAAGGGACCTTAGAAACCAATTGTTGACATATCAGCCCATGTTTTAGACCCTCTATGAGCACTGCATGGCCTTGGCCCAGGCTCTGTACATGCAAGCTCCAGGTATTGACATTTCGATACTATCCACCCTACCACATGGCCCCTATGGCCCCCCACACATCACCAGGTTCATCTAGTGGGTCCCTCCCTTCACCAGTGTTTCATCAACTCAGGCCCACGTTACCTCGGGAAGGCTCGACGGTTAGCTCCAGCGTCGTCCCTCTCCATGCTCGCTCTCACCGTACATTATAGCCACCTGCAGAGCTTCTTTGTTCTTTTGCATCCTTCTTTAGAAACGCCTCGCAAAGGAAACCACAATTATTCCTGGTGCTAAACTTATAGAAGACAAAAGACAAAAAGAAGAGTCTGTGAAAAGATGTGAGAGAGGACAGGGAAGGCAGAGCCACAGTGAGAAGTATGTTTAAAAGACAAGTACATGAAGTCATATATCTCAGAGCACTTCATAAACTACTCTTTGAAACTAAACTGAAAACTTGAATCATTAGCTCATCATCTAAAGTGCCAGTCTTCATATATT